>NC_142939.1:5144817-5237317 GCF_046866305.1 Octopus bimaculoides | reverse complement strand
CAATAGTACAAACAACGAGGGCAGACCTTCCACTGGCTGTCACAGCCACCCAAATCATGAGTAACTGTATATTTTGACGTTGATTTGCGAGTCTACCTTCGACGGAGCCAGATGCACACCAAAGTCGGTCATTCTGATCGGTTACTATTTATTGGATGTCAAATTTCTATCCATCACTGTACACCAGTTTGGGCAGCGTGCCTTTAGCAACCTGACGCAGGATAAGACGACTTCTCGCCAGTCTCATGTCCTTATAAACTTGTTTGATCTCAGGGCTCGATGCATCGATGTTAGGCTTAATTTTGCTGTAGCAGCCACATTTCTCATTCCGTATCTTTTCTTCTCGTAAGCTGAAGTGTCCGCACACTTCTTTTTCGGCCACGTCCATCATCACCCTTTCCTTCCTCGATCATCTATCACTCCTTCCTTTCTCATTCATATGTTGTGACGGAGAAATACACAGGGGTATTATTATAGTAGATACTAGCAGAAACACCTCTCATTGACTGGGTTGAAAGATGCTACCAAAGTTGTATTATGAATATTGTAAGTTAATCACTTAAATTTTATGGAACATATATAAGAAATGGTTGTTAATTTTCATGCAGACGATAAAGTTGTTTCCTTCTGGCCAAAATTATGATGGCTGCATAAAAACTTCTGATCTATGACCTATAGTATTTCAGTGTATAAATGAAGCAAACATCGCACAAACATTGGCTTATGTCTATTACAAGATAAGCAAATAAAAGTTCAGGAAAAACTAAAAATATATGTGATATAATTTATTGAACCTAAGTATTATAACAAGTAAACATACAAATAGTTTTTCTTAGACGAATATAGTGTGACGTTGACAATATCACTTCAATTTTATTAATCATTCTGCAAATTTTAGTTTCTTGATTCCATGGTAAAATCTTCCCTATAGACAATGCTTTGGGTTTTATCAGTAGGGTCAAAAATGAAAAGATTGTTCTCGCTCCCTACTCTGGATGTCCCAACATATTACTGACCGTGTTAGAAATAGCTGCATTAAATTAATATAAATAACGAAACGAAGGAATAAAACAATGGGTATCATGGAAATATATACTATGTGGGTATTGAATTGCCTATTTTAATGTCTGGTTATAAACCTGATTAGAATAAAATCAACAAGTACAAAACTTGAAACTTATTCAGATCCTGGCTGAATATATCTGGTTATAATCCAAAACATGGCATTTGATTTCGTTAATATTAGTATGAATATAAGCTGCTACAACCGGTAGCGCGCCCAGAAAAATGTTGTGGCGACATTTTGTCCCCCCTTACCATATGAAATCAAATTCTGCCGAGGTCGACTTCGCCTAAGTACTAGTACCGTAATTGATTTGTCCTTCCACAAATCTGTTAATATTGTGCCAAAATTTGAAACCAGTTTTAGTAGGAAGATAAGGCAGAATGTTGGCAGAATGGATAGCACGTCCTGCAAGATAATTTCCGTCAGTGCATCCGTCTTTATGTTCAAATTCCGCCAGGATCGGCTTTGCCTTTTATACCTTGTGTCAATAAAATAACTCCTAGTTAAATACCGGAATCGATTTCATAGATTTGGCCCTGTGCCAAAATTTGTAACTACTATTAATAAGGAGTTATAAAGATAAACAGTATTTTGCGTGAAAATGCATATTAAATACATACATGGGGAGTAATTGCTTCAGCATTAAAAAAAAATGTGCTAAATGAATGTGCTCTACAGTAGGGCTTCTTTCGTCGTTTTGAATAGAATATTTTAAAACGAGAATTATTATTTGTGTAAATAATTTCTTGTTGCGTCAACAGTAAATGAGAAACCTGAAAAATCAATCCAAAGAAACATCAGACGTTCTATTGCCTCAGAATTTATACACCTTACCAACGTGTCAATGTGTTAACTATTTAACAGGTTTAGTATTACGCTATTGATTAGTGTAGATTAACTCACAAATATACACCTACGCCTGTATATTACTGCTGATATTTCTCTTTTCTTCTCACCAGAATAAAAACATTTCCAATTCTAAGTCTTTAGACAATTGTAATATTGTTCCTATACGTGAATATTTTCCTTTAATTGAAATTACATATTTGGAGTGGGTGATGTCAATTTTAATAAGATAATTAAGCAAAAATTTTAGAGTACTAATAGGAAATAAGAGTAGAGAAAAGCATATACTTATAAGTTACAGATAGCATAGTTAAGCAATTTAAAAGCATTCACTGCAAATATTGATAATGACTATTTTAAATTACTCCCAGTCAACAAAACACTTATGAGTGAAATGACTGAAACATAAAGTATACAAAAGGCTGCCACAGCGCCTGTTGGTTTTCTTATTTTCTTGTCGAAGCGACTGAAGATGTTGCTATCTTTAACAGACACCAACGTTTCCTCTGTTTATTTCTACTCGGTTGCAATCCTGCGACCCAAGTCCTCGATTGTATGACACAACCTTAATATATTTTTTGCAATTTTCAAAAAACAAGAAAGCGGCAGCAGATCCTGACACATTTAAATCTGAGTAAGATACATATGATGTTTAATATTTATATATAAGGAGAGAGAGAGAGAGATAGAGAGACATACAGAGAGACATACAGAGAGACAGAGAGACAGAGAGATTGTTAACTATGAAATATTTGCCTTTTCCGTTGCTACTAATACGTTTGCTTGAACATTTTGAGAATCAGTATTCTTGTATAACATTATGTGCCTAAACTTCTTTATGCTGGAAGCTTGCTTCCAAACCACATGCTTCTGCGTTCAGTCCTCTTGCGTGGCAACTTGGGCAAGTGTATCCCCCTATACTCTCGCGCTGAACAAAGATTTATGGATGGATTTGGTGGACAGATACTGAAAGAGGCCCATCATATATATATATATATATATATATATATATATATATATATATATATATATATATATATATATATATATATATGCATATGTATATGTATATATATATATGTGTGTGTGTGTGTGTGTGTGTGTGTGTGTGTGTGTGTGTGTGTCCGTGTGTGTCTGTGTCTGTGTTTGTATACTTTATTATTATTAAATTTGCAAAAGCATCGCATAAGTATCCCGAAAATTTGTCACCCAGAGTTTCACGTTCCGGTTCTCGTTATTTCCGTTAACCTCTGTATAACATTCAGTACATAAATTTTTATAGGGGAATCATGTGTGCGTGTGTGTGTGTGTGTATGTCTGTCATTAAGCTTGTGGTTATCCACCATTGCCACTTGGAAATCGGTTTTGGTGTATTTACGTCCCCGTAACATAGCGTCTCGGCAAAGTGCCAACTGAATAAGTAGTTGCTTCAAAAATAAATCCCGGCGTCGATTTGTTCGTCTAAAACACCCCAAGGCGGTGCTCCAGTATGGTCGCTGTCAAACAAGTGAAACATGTGAAAGAATAAAAAATAAAACAATAATGTTATACATTATTAACACATGCACGAACGTAGATGCTGATCTATTCCTTTCTATATTTATTATATATGTACTTCCTTGCTCACGTGCGATTCGAAGACATCTTAAACTCCATCACTGAAATACATTTGACATTTTTGTGACAAGATGATACCATTTAAGTGGTTATTAATTAAAATTTATCTATTTGGTACCATTCCAATAAAGCCCGCAGTAACACTTCTCATCTATATCTCCATCCGATACTATGAAGAATTTTGCCAATACCAAATTTTAGTACTGTAAATCTATGAAGTCATAACTTTGATTTGAAGACTCCTCATGACATATTGACGTCAATCAAATTACAGTTCTGCTTTCATGACCCAAGCCCTTCTGTTGCTTTATCACCAAGATATTGCCAATTTCCAAACGAACCACATTATACTTTCTCGAATTGCATTCAGCCAAAGCGAAGGACATCTTGATGTCATGTAAATCTACTTTACATAAAAATCCAACCACCTCTCTTCTATGAGAAAAGAAGTCATGTAAAACTTCTATAATAGATTTATCAGATCTATCTACTGAACAATTGCAGCAATAAATTTAATATGAAATGCAATATTTTTTGCACATATACAACATGTGCATTAAGGTATAATCCTACTCATCATAAGCATTCTTTATATTATTATTATCTACTCTGGGCACAAGAAACAAAAGATTTTGGGAGAGGGAGCAGTCGATAAGATCGACCCCAGTATGCAAGTGGTGCTTCATTTATCGCCCCCGAAAGCCGACATCGACGGGATTTGATCTCACAACGGAAAGACAGACGAAATACCACTAAGCATTTCGCCCGGTGTGCTAACGTTTCTGCCAGCTCGCCGCCTGAGCAGACCTTATATTGCCACATTACTGTGTAACCCGATAACATATCTATGTAAATAAAGATAATATCATAAGAAATATTCAACGAAATACGATATACGAGTCGGTACTTTTGCGGATTATAGAATCAACAATTTTTACTTTGGTGGAATCTGATAGTTGATATAGCGATAAGATATGGAGGTATATCCACTTCAACAAAGTATGCTTTTGTTATTAAGATCATCGTTGGGAAAACACAAGATAGTTGCTAAGCTCGAAGCAGCTGTGCTTCATCTTCTTCAAACTTCATAGTCCAACGCTTATTTTCAACATTACATTAGAATGTGTAAAACAGCATTTCGATACAAAATCCTTCATTTATACGTACATAAAAGTATAAATATATGCATGATTTATACACCTCTCAAAATAAAATGTTCATTAGGTTTAAATAATGATTACATACATACACATATGTTTATTGACAAGTTATTTTCTTTCTTCCCTTAAAACTTGTATGATTATTTTTATTTAGTTCTTTATTCAGAGGTCAAAATCTTTACTTTCTATGAATACACCTCGTCTAATAACGAATTTATAAATACATTAATTTTACCTATCTACGATATATGTACATCTTGCCTGAATGGATCCGGACACTGTCATGTATATATCAATATATCCTAGTTTTTCATTCTCTAACTTGCATTCATCTTAAACTTGAAATGTTTGTATTCTGTCTCTCTTTTTTCTATATTCTTCGCAAAGTAATTATTTGTAACATGGTTAAATTCTACACGTATAATATGTCTTGTTTATTAAGTTTGGTTTTCCTCCATGCACAACATACATTGTAACACCAATCTAGTTCTGTCCATACAACTGTATAATAATACGTCTTCTAGTCTGAAGGAATGATTTATTTTGCGCGCATGAATTTGTGAATGATTGCTTCAGCAAACATGTGGATTGCAAAGAGCTTTCTTGCGAAATACAGGCAAATTAGCGAACAAGATTCAGTGTAGTTTCCAAATAGAATGTATAAGCAAATATTACGCTGCCTTACACGTTTATTTTCTATAGTTGGTAGTTGTCGTTTCAATAACAATGTTAACCTTGTTTTGAGAATTCTATGGAAAATGAAAAATACTATTTCGAGCCAGACAAGTGTTGCCGTTATCTAAATAAAGTTACTTTTGGATTGAGATTTATATTGGAATACAACCACTATAAAACAAATTTAATAAATAACACACATAATTTTCTAGCAACAGGGAATAGAAAAATACATCTTTCTCACTTACAATCAAATAAAACATTAATTTTGTTTGGCTAAAAGCAACTCTAAATATCTTAAGACAATATCAATGAGATAAATTTATCATGTAGAAAATTTAACTAAAGAAAGTCATATATCATTTAAATTTTTTTTTTCAATTTGAACTAATATTTATGCGCTTTGTGTTTCAGTTAAGTCCTAATCCAGAAATCTATAATTATGATTTAATTATTGTAACAATCAGAGGTTTCCTTTTCTTTGCCTATAATAACATTGGATGAAATTTGAAGCAGATTTGTTTGCAATTTTCAGTGTACCGCTGAACAACTGAAATTGTATCATGCTGAGCCGTTCGCAACGAATAGTCAATGACTGATGGAATATGATGGAATGCAACTGAGCGTTTGCAATGAATTGTTATAGAAATTCATGAAATAGAAATATTTGCGTTAATTAATCACACGTCTTTCAGGCGCGCTTGCCTTATATACTGTAAAATATCATTAACATAGTTATAACAAGAAATCACGGATATAGATTTCATTTTGCTTCAGTAACACGTAGTAAATACAAGTCTACAGGAGATAATTTCTAAGTTTTCATCCCGTAAGAATGAAAGTATCTCGAATATTCCTACATTCTTGAGTTGTGTATTTGTGCGGAAGAGATTTAACGTTGCGTTTTCTCATCAGTTTACATATCGCTAAAAGGACAATATTTTAGTTATATTTTCTCTATCTTCAGATGGAGGGTGATTATCGGAATCAACTGCTTCATAAGCCCTTCATTGTACATAACACTTTTGAGAATCTTCTCGGCATTGCAAAATACCAGTCATTTTTGTACAAAAAAACAAAACAAAAAAAAACTGCGGACACATTTTAAGTATTGAGATCATATATTTTGGATTTAATTTCAACCTTTCGACCTTGCATAATTTGATAAAGATAATAATATGCCATAAAAAGAAATGATTCTTTCATTTGTTGTTATATTCCTTGTCGTAATATATAATTCATTTATTCATTTTTTTTTCTTATATATGTGGTCTCATGTTTACATTAAAAGATCGAAAAGATTGCAATAAAGCGATATTGTCTTTGTATGATGTGTTTGTTCTTCCCTGTCACATGCTATTATATATGCCTACCATATATTTTAAGAGATGGACGACTATTTAAATCAAACATTCAATTATGTCAAGAAAGAAAATATTGCGCTCAAATGATATCATTCATACCTCTAAGAATATTTTCATGTGATTGATATTCATCTTTTCCTGGCAAGGATACGATTTTAGCATGAGTATAACATTTTTATTATCTTATTTGCTTGTTAATCTTTTTATTCATAACGTGAGATGGAGACATAATATTTCCATCGTTTTTGAGAATCTAAGCAATGAGAGGCAGGAAGGAATTACTATTGAATGATATGTTTCTATGATATGTTTCGGTGATATACAAAATTGTTTTCGGTTTTGTATACATTCTTTCAGTTAGATTGTTTAAGAGAGGAAAAACATTGAAGCGTATTCTGATCAGTTCGATGCTAAGTTTATGCCGTTTGAATTCTTATGTATGTAAAAAATGTATAGAATGGCATTAATGTAGTGAAGCAAAACAGGAATGATTTATTTGATGTCTTCCTCAATCATTTTCACGAATTCATATTTTGCGGTGTTACATGAGATATAAAATGCAAATTATTGGGCGAGGGTGGTAGCTATATTCTCGTTGATAAAGCGTATGTGATGTAAAATAGTATTTGTGCTTCTACTACTGTCACATACTGTTATTAGTATTGTACAATTTGCGTGATATGGTCATTATGTACATTACTGAAAATAGCATTTAACTGTCTCTTATTCACTAAAGGAATAATAGAATAAGAACTCCAACGACATCGTGAAGAACAAATATAAAATGTAAATGAGGAGTAGGGTGAAGAAGAGGAAGAGGGAAAGGAAGAAGAAGAAGAAGAAGAAGAAGAAGAAGAAGAAGAAGAAGAAGAAGAAGAAGAAGAAGAAGAAGAAGAAGAAGAAGAAGAAGAAGAAGAAGAAGAAGAAGAAGTTATCAAAGGTGCCAGAGCAATAAATTGGAGAAGGAGATATTTGAACTAACGGTCTCTACTATTTTTTGTGAATTTATTTTACGAAATCAAAAATCAGACGTGGAGAGCTGGAGTGAAACATAACCAGGCAGTTCGTTCACGACATTTGAGCAAAAGCATTTCTCCTAGAACGCACATAAATCCTTCTGATTCTAGACTATGGGCTGCGGTTCGAGAGAAAATATCTTAAGCAAATTATATAATTAACACCATGAAACAGCAGAATGATGGTCGAGACGGTTATGATGATGAGGAGGAGTAGAAGGTGGAATGGAAGAGGAGGAGTAGGAGGAGGAGGGGAAAACGGTCTAGGATGAGAATCGAATGAAATCATATGTTTAAGCACATAGCCAACACGAAAATTCTTTCTTTTGCAAGTTATGTTAGTGAGTAGTATTAGCTGGAATATGTGAAATTGATACTGTTCATGGAAAAAGCAAACATACGTCAATAAAGCAGATATTACAGTCGTTAAATCTCGCTCACATTATTCAAGTTCGAATAATTAAATGTTTACTATTTTTATTGTCTCGGCGTTTTAATGTAAAATACAGGGCTTTGGAAATGTAGGTTCATAAATTTAATTTTCATTTTTCAGGACCATGAGAGGGCATGGTGTGGACTTTGACACATAAAGATTGCTAACAGACAAGAAGGATGTCCTTGATATTTGAAAATACAGACACTGTGAGGTAGTAGTGGATAAAGACCTTTCACGCCGAGCCCCGATCACAACAATTAATTTACAAAATTAGCACCGAATTTGAAAAAACACGTTCCCTAAATAACGTCACAAAATCCGAACAGCATTGAACCGTTACCACTGAGAAAAACGAGACGTAGGCAGCATTCACTTAAATCATGGTAAAATATTGTCGAAATCTCACGATTTCTAGACATGATTGCTGTTCCGATCAACAATTTTTGAAATTGCCAGGTCATGTCAACAGGTATAACTGTGTTTAAAGGTATGACACTCACGCCCGCCACAAAATAGCAACGGAGATGGATCAGCCGGATATCGATCTTTGGACCGGTCTGTCGTGACCTGGAATCCTTAACATTTCTATTTTGAGAAGTCATTTAATGTTGACAACTGGCTTGTCGTTTTGCGTAAAGTACAGGTGTCCAGAATTCAGGTTATGCCCAAATTTGGTGAGCCGTTGTTCCACAGAATAGGACATGACTTCATCATGCAATTCAAATGCGCAATTTACTGGATGTAAGTTTCCTTGGACGCTGCAGAATTAATTAGTCTTTTCGTTCCCCAGACATAAAACCAATGCTTTTATTTATTCTGCGATGTCATAAAAGCCAATGATATCGAAAGAAATGCACATACATTTCCAACTTTCAAGGAGTAAATTAAAGGGGCGTGTCACGACATCAAGGCCCAACTGGACCGGTGCGTTACTCTGAGTTGCAGACGAGCTCATATGTGTGCTAAGGTTGACGGCGGATACATCAAACACATAAAAGGATCAGCAGGTGTTTTGGGATTGGAAACATTGGCAAATACCTATCTTATCACAACCTTGTATATTGTATGTAAAGAATTAAAGCATGTAATACATTTGCATTAGTAAAATTGTAGGTACACACACATTCATATATATATATATATATATATATATATATATATGCACACACACACACACACAAACATATATATATATATATATATATATATATATATATATATATATATATATATATATATATATATATATATATATATATATGTATATATATACATATCTGAGTATATATACGTGCGTAGCTCCATTCACATGAAAACATAAACTTATATTATTGTCTACTTTTACACCTATTATCTTGACAGAATAAAGCTTGAAAAGTTATTAATTTAGACAAGGTTTTAAATGTGTGTGTACGTGAGTGCGTGTGTGTGTGTACGTGTGTCTGTGTGCGCGCGCGTCTGTTTATGTATATGCATGTGTCCGTGTGTGTGTGTGTGTGTGTGTGTGTGTGTGTTATTTGCTCTACTCCTTCGCCTCGAATGTTTTAATTAGGTTTGTCGTGAAATTATGTTTTAACTTTTTTGTTCTAATTTCCAGCTGCCGTATTTTATATTATCCAATCATAATTTTCTGAAAATTGTATTTGCTTTAAACTTGTCATGATTATGTGATAAATTACAACGCCAGCTCATAATTTACACTTCATAGTTATTCTATGCTTTTATTTTATTCTGTCTCACCAACTTCATCTGTTAGAAACTTTTCAACAACTTGTTTAATGCACGTTGTTTGATTTTCAAGGAAATTAATGGACTTTCCATTGAAAACAACAACATAAAAACAGTCGAACATTTTTTTAATCTTTGCAAAATGGGTTCTGACGTTGCTGTTATGCTGTCCACTTCCTTTTATTCTGCATCTGAGCCTTTTTTCATCTTCATTGTCATCATGATTGTCTTGTCAATTTTGTTGACATCGTAATCCAAATGATTATTATTATCAGTACTACAGTGATTGTAATTTTTATGCGTTTTGCTTTTATATCGATCTAGGTTAGACAAATCTGTGAGGCCACGATTGGAGCAAACTAAAAAAGGAAAATTACTTGATGTTTCCTCCGTCTATAGAAACAATAATGGTGTTTTCATAAAACACAAGATAACCTTTACGAACTCTATGTGTAAATCTCTTATTAACATTTCCAGATGTGCCATTAAGTTTCAATGGAAACATATTATTCCATGCGAAGCTATTTTGGTAGTTGTGTTTGTTAACACGTGCGAGTTCTTTGTGTAAATGCTATGAGAGCTAAAATGAGAGTTGATCAAATGTGAATAAAATTTTGAATCAGCTAGTAAAAGGAAGTGTAGTTTTCCTTTGTGGATAACAAACAAAACGTTTCCAGTTTTTTTTTCTTGCGTAGTTTAATTAATATAAGTACGTGTGGTTTCACACCAACAATGCTGTATATTTCTAAACAGGTTTTGCAAAGTCCGCGTCCAGAATTTATGGAAAAATTTTATAATCATTATCGGCAGTGAAAAAAGGAAATGTTGTTTAAACCTACATATAATGTGTATGAATGAAGGAGAGGTACGTCATGAATGGTAGTATCCGCAACTCAACCAGGAATTCACATTGTAGTGAAAAAGATATACATGCATTACACACACACACACACACACACACACACACACACACACACACACACACACACACACACACACACACACACAACACACATAAACAGAGTGCGGTGATTATATCGTCATCTAAATTGCGCAAAAATTAAAGTATCACTTCGTTTTTGGATTTGGTTTGCAAGTTTCTTTATGTGAGTTCGTGTGTTGAAGCATATCTTGTTGTATCTGGAGAGAGTCATTCTCATTTAAAATAACTAAATGAGTAAATGAGTGGAAACCTTACCGGTGAGTGTGTTAAATAATGAGGTACCAAAAGAGAATGACTCTCCCCAGACAAAATAAAATAACGCTGACATCTTATTTCAACAGATAAATTTACCAAAATTAAATAAAAAATATTGAAATACTAAGAGTAAATTTATTCAATAAAATCGCCATTGGCTTCAAACACAGCCTCCAGACGGACGTTTTCGAAATCTACAACATTTCTGGATGGTCTCCTTGTTTAAGTTAGTGAATGCTACCATAATGCTTGCCATCAGTTCATTTTTGATCTTACAAGGAAGTTTGTTGGACTCTCGCTCAACTTCACCACAGACGTAATAATCAAAGGCGCTCCAGTCTGGGGAGTTAAGTAGCCAGGTATTAGGGGTGGTGTTGACGCAGAAATTGACTGACATCCATTACTGGCTTCTCCTGCTTGTGTGGAATGGTGCAGAGTCCTGTTGCCAGACAAGGAGTATTCCAACAGATACCCTCTTGACACACGGCAGCACTACCTCCATCAGACACCTGATGTGTGTCTCCGTGTTGAGCCTGAGACCGTGTGGGAAGACGAATAGAGGCGTAACGTCACCATCACTAGCGTTCACCACAAATACCATAATTTAGACAGGATGTTTGATTTTTAACTCTCTCTGTACATGTCCTCAGTTTGACACCCAGACACTGAAATGTTCTTAGTGGAGCTTCTGGCGCGAATGCGTAGGAGAACAGCATGTTGTTTCAAACTTCCTGGCAGAATGAATTGCATCACGGTTCTGTCTTCCTGATAAACGGTACACAACTGACCCAACTAAATTGTATAGTCGACAAGATAATAAACAACAATGCGCACGCTCGACATTACTAATATACAATGGCGACAATTTACCCAGCGCACTCCCTCTCTCTCTCTTCTCTCTCTCTTCATATATATATATATATATATATATATATATATACATACATACATACATATATAAATATAGATATAGACAGGCAGACAAACAGACAGACAGGTAGGCAGACAGGCAGGCAGACAGGCAGGAAGACAGATATATAGATTGATAAATAGATAGATATAAAAATACTTATTATACTATACAACCTATTATAATTTTGATAGTTTTCGGTTGTTTATCATGATGCTTACGCTGAACACTTAACTAATTTCAAAGTGTTCTACAAGTGCTTCTAATAAGAATATCTCTCACGTAATTGTTTGAACGTATATACACGTAATCTCTGGATACGTTCATCCTCTCAGGAAATACAACGAATACTTTCTGTCTTCAAACATCAACTGATTATCTCGTATTGAAAGCTTCATCATTAGACAGTCCCATCAGGCATAAATCAGGTTAACCAATAAAAGCGTTAAGAATAAAATGATGTCATTGTAATTCAACAAGCAATGCACTTATATTTCCACTGAGTCATTTTCATGTCTCATGTTTTAATATTTCGTTGTTTTAGATGGTCTCTTGAAATGTTTCGTACTACTTCCCCTTGTGTTTCATTTCATTGAACGGTTGACAACAACAGCACTAAATCTAATATTTAATCTGATGATATCAAGTGTATATTGCTAAATACATGATCTCGAAATATTCTTTCATCATTACTCAGTTCCATTGTTCGATTATGCGATTCAAAGCTGTAACCAATTTTTAATAACTGGTTCTTAATGTAAACAATTTTGAAAATACATGGCTACTCTAATTAATCAGTCATTATTAATGATCTGTAGTTCATTTACTACATCAAATACAAAATGTTACTGATAACGATGACTCGAGAGTATATCTTTATAACTACCTATAATACAAGTATATTGCCTTATCATTTAAAACTCTCTACATTAATTCCATCGACGACAGTTTAGTGAGATGCTGTTCTCATTGTAAGTGGCATATATTAGTATAACAATTCTTTCTACCCGTTGGAATACTATTTACGCAATCCGTAATGTCACAAGTAAAAGGTACTATTTTCAGTGTCTTAGAATAGTTCTCTCTCTAAATGGTTGAACATTTTAGCCAGAGCCAGCAATTTTTGAAAATTAAGTCCACATCGATACCAGTATTGCATTCGCAATTATATTACTGACCCCCGCCCCCGCGAAGTAATATGTGTGGAAGTGGACCTCGGTGGAATATGTACGCAGCGATAGACGAAATGCTGCTAAGCAGTTTTTCCCCGGCGTACGAACGGTTCTGCCAGCTCAATGCCGTATCGGGCACAAGACAATAGAAGTAAATGATAAATCGGAACACAGCTCAGACGACAAAATGCACATGACTGTTCATTGGCTTGGTATGATATTTTGGGTCATAAACTGTTTTCTGGCACTATTATAACTTGTAATCAATTGGATTTAATATTTCTCGGTGTACACATTTTTGAACAATTTATTCTTCAGTCATAACAGACAATTTTTGTTCATAGTTTTGATGCTTGCTTAATTCAGGTGGAAATAATTAACCTTTTAATTCAATATTAACATTTTAATTCAAAACGCTACATGAATTCAATGCGTTTTTTTTTTTTTGCCTTGAAGAAACGCAACAATTCGTACCTTGAAAAGCGAGAAAAATATTTTGCTACTTTAAAATAGCGCAAAGCCACAAGATATCACTCACACATCATGAGAAGAAGCGATGAAGCAAAATAAAATTAAAAATTCCTTCCCGAAATACCATGCAGAGTTGGTATGCAGCAAGCTTTGCAAATCGATTCTGCTTCACAGCAGTTGAAATGTAAACCGGCGACAAACCCAAACGAAACTGTCGTCCACGAAGTGTGCTAGCAAAAATGATATCTGCAATGGCAAAGAGAAAATGGTGGAGCAGACTACCGTTGCAGACTATAAGACAAATAAGCTCAAAGAACAAATTGTATTTAAAATATCGAGCTCTAATTCGGTGAACTAAGGGAAGTAGAACTAAAGAGTTGTATAATGAAGTTGGATTATTCTATAAGAATTAACAGCTAGGATATAGGCATCATTTGAGGAAGATGTCCACTAAGGTCAGTAAAAATGACAATAGGCTTCGAACGATCAAGAACAGTATCAAACCTTGTTCGTAATGTATCGTTCTAATAGGAAAGTAGGAAAGACGCGCATCAAAGGAAGGATTCGGCACTTTCTCACTGATTTATATATATATATATATATATATATATATATATATATGTGTGTGTGTGTGTGTGTGTGTGTGTGTGTGTGTGTGTGTGTGTGTATGGACCTCAACACAAATTAGACTGAATAAGTAAGCCGTATTTATCCAAAAATATAAACCCAAATGAAGTATGAAACCATATTAAAGATCAAAGAACTTACCCCATCTAATGGAAGACGTAAGGCAGAATAAAGTAGAGAACAAAAAAAAAAAATAAAATTGGAATTACAGATTTACCTCCCCTGTACTGCAAAATCGATGAGTGGACAATTATCTCCCCTCCCAATAACTTTCCCTCGCGATTTATCTTTCAGTTTCATGAGCAATGCGAAACCGGTCCGTACTTCAATTATGTTGAAAGAACAAAACCTTGTTTTGTACAAAAATATATTTTTATATTATCATGGCTCTAATATACTCTTAAATCCTGAAAAACAAATCTTCTGTATTTTTTCCTCTTATCTCTTTCTCTCTCTCTTTGTCTTTCTCTTTCTCACTCTCTGTTTCTCTCTCTCTTTGTCTTTCTCTTTCTCACTCTCTGTTTCTCTCTCTCCTTCTCCCTCTCTCTCTTCCTCTCTCTCTCTCTCTCTCTCTATCTCTCTCTCTACATATATATATATATATATATATATATATATATGCATATATAATGACATCATTCTTCACTACATCGACTAACAAAATTTGCATATGAATTAAAAGCAGTTCTAGTGTAATAGATATAATTCTTTTCTACTCTAGACACAAGGCTCGAAAATTTTGGGGAAGGGGCCAGTCAATTAGATACTTAATTTATCGACCCCGAAAAGATGAAAGACAAAGTCGACGGAATTTGAACTCAAAACGTAAAGACAGACGAAATACCGCTAAGCATTTCGCCCGCTAACGTTTCAGCCATCTCACCGCCTTGTAATAGATATTATTACATATGCAAACACACGCACACACAAACGTACATACAAACGCACATTCACATGTATATAAGGACACTCTCTCGGATCAGGTTGTTTATATGTTCAACATATCCATGCGTTTTTTTTGTGTGTCTAAGTAAGTATGAAATCTTATCTCTTACACATATTGCTTCTTTTGCTGGCATAATTGAACTTGAATTTTAATTTGATGGAAATATATCTAAATTAATCTTGAAGGATTAACTTTTGGAACAATTTTGTCCAGATCACTCATTAGTTTTCTTATCTTTCCCTTACAGATGGATAAACGGTCTAAATAGTTTTGACGTATGGACATAGGCAATCATAATTCTAACGTGTTTCCTAGTAAACATCCCGATGTTCGTTTGAAAAGTTTAGGATGGTTTCGTTCATTTACTTCGTAATATTTTATCCTTTTTAACAGCGATCAAATCGGAATTTGTTGACCGGCATGTCATATCATTTTCATTATGTCTCTTCGTGGACACTCTTATAATCACATTAATAATAGTTGTAATCCATATATTTTTGCCCATTCATTATTTAGCTTCCTTTACGTTCTCGTGTTTATTTTCATTTCCAGTCATTCAGGAGCGTAAAAAGTTAACAGGTCACGGCATGCGTCTTAATGCTAATCACCCATAATTTCAAATCGATTTTCTCTGAAATTGTATTTTTTATTGGGAGAGATTCCTAAGGATCTACACCATTCAACATGAAACTGCTGAATACCTAATCGTAAATAATACAAGTTAGACATTGAAATGCATATATACTGAAGTATATTTCACAGCATCATGAAATAGTGTAAAGTACAATCTATATTCATTTTGTTGGCTGAATTCAATCAATTCCATTAACAATATACAGTATTAATATTAATGCCACTCAGCCATTGCCAAACGTATTCATAATTTAATCTGAGAATATCGGTCTGTTTGTTCTGTTTTGTTAATTCCGTCACAAAGAATGAACAATTGCCCCCATTACATATATTATACGTTTGAATTTCATTCCTTTACTCATTAACACAGTTTCTTCTTCTATATTGAAGAGTTTAAATTATGTTCTCTTTGCCTAGCAGTAATATGAATATTTCCTCTTTCACATCACGTGGTTGTTATATATTGAGTATCTTTGGTTGATATATTTTTCCTGCAAGCCTCATGACAGATTGCACACACAAAATTAAGCCTGAAGCCAAACCACTTGTCACCAAAACTTTGTTTTCTGCTTTGTATAGACCTCATTAAGTATGCGAATGAACGGTATCTACCCCTTACAGACACGCATCTCTTATCGGCAGGCTCTGTTTTTCAGATGAGATGCCATTGCGCTCAAGTGGAATAGCATTCGTTTGTAAATTATGTATGTGAAAGGTATATACTATGTTAGTACTTAATTTATTAGTGTGAGTTTGGACATCAATGGTGTTAATGCGTGTATTTTGCTAAAGATGACTGGTTAATAACTTTTGATAAAACTTCGGAAGCCACTGAGATTTTCACTCGGCTACATTTATGTTGTTCTTTAGCAGCACCTGCTAACTTCAATAAAAACAACGACACTTCCCATGTGCATTAGTTGACAAAGTGCAAACATTTTCTCTCCCATCAGTTTTCCTGTTGGAGTTGTGAGATTTTTACCACGACCAATATTTGCGATATTCTAATAATTTTCCTTTTATATTTATGATGCATAATGGCTGTTTTATGCTTAACGTTTTTACATATTTTCTCCCATTATGCTTGAAAAATTCTGTTAATGTTGTTTGTCCAAACATTTTATGGTTTGTTATGAATGTCCATATAGGTCAATCCCATTACATTTTTCTTCTCCTTCATGCAACCTTTTTAGTGACCTGTCTTATTTCTACACGATTTTGCTCAGATTATTTAATATATCCTCTTGATTCTAATACATGATGTCTTCTTACCATACTTGATTAGGTTTCTTTTATTCCTCTAAATTGTGTTTCGGTTTTCATGTTTCAACTGTTTACTCCATTTAGCGTGATAATTTATTTTCTTTTATTTTTCTCTGAATAGAGTCAATTAAGGTGTCATTGGCTGTTTTTCTAGCGGGTGGTGTACAACAGTATGTCAAAATCAATCAAGAACAGATGCAAACACCCTGTATACTAGCGAAAGCAATGACAAATTTTAGCTCGTGTATTCATTCTGACAATAATTTGTAGAGTTTATTTTCGTGGAGAAATTATACGTGCAAAATGCGATTACATTTTTTTCTTTTTACTACCGATGAACACTATGATTATTCGTAGCATCGATAAAATGATAATGTTCACTGGTTTCGTTAAATTTCTTTATGCACATATGTCCATTATTTATTAATATCCTTAGTACTAAGATCCCTATTAATATTGCCACTGGTTGCACTGATATGATATCCTACGTTTCTCCTTGTCATTACGTCTGACGTGAATGGAATATTTAACATTAGCTGTCTCATTTATTCTCATTTATCATCATCATCATCATCATCATCATCATCATCATCATCGTCATCGTTATTATTATTATTATTATTATTATTATCATTATTATTATTATTATTATTATTATTATTATTATTATTATTATTATTATTATTATTATTATCATTATTATTACGTTTAGCAGCATCAGCAGTTGTAGTTATTCTTGAGTTACTCTTGTTATTTATATCTAAGTGCAAGGTAATTAAATTTCCCCAAGACACCTGATGGAAGCTGGAGGGTTTATCAGCCGAAACGTTGTGTTAGCAACAAACAAGATGAGGACAAATGCCCGTCAAATGTAAATAATGTAAATAACGTACATAATTCCTCATCTCTTAAATATAGGATAAAAAGAAACAATTATAAAATTTGGAAAGCAAATATAATTTTGATTGCACAAAAGAAAACTAGATAATAACCAGTCCATTGGTAAATACCGGACGCCTCTTTGATGAGAGTGAATAAACCAGTGTAAGACATGGGTATTGCTTGCTTCATTTTGGTGGAGAGCAGAAAGGTATTTCAGAGGAGAACAGAAAAAGGATTCTGGAAGAGATCATAAAGGGATTTGGGAGGAGAGCAGAAAATTGTACAGGACCGATACCATACAATGAATAACTTGCAAGAAAACCTATATAGTAATATAATTTAGCAGATTTCCGACTGAAATGGTCTTCTTAAAGAATAGCAAAGACCACATTCTAATTGAAATTCAGTTACTTAATCACAAGCATAATATTTTCTGACAGTCTTTAAGAAGCTTGACGTACAAACAACACTTAGCATGCATGAGAAATATCTAACTTCATGCCGCCAATAATATAATACATTTCACTCCCAATATATGCTCAAGCTAATCAATCCACCCTAGGATAAAATTCGAATGGGAAAGGTGTGCAAAATAATGAACAATTCAGGGATTTAAAAGAATCAAATATAGATACTCTAGTCGGCTACTAAAAATCAGAAACATAACTTCGATGAAAAAGAAATTGAATAATGTTGCAGCTGACACATATACCATGATAACGTTGCACATACCTTCAGTTAATGGGTAAAATCGTTCGGGAGCAGTGAATTCTGAGGCGAATATCTTGGGGGTATGAAAACAGATTTCATTAGAGGATCTGTGAGGGTTAAATCGTAAGTCATCTAAGACGAATACCACGGAAATAGCACATAAATGTAAAAAGATAAATCTCTAAACACAAAAAAGAACTTGAACAAATACACGATATTTACCGTTGAATGTATTGGCAAAAACAACATACAAAGTAATGAATAATAGCAAATATATGAATGCTATATGAATATCAGATTCTGCATATGGAAACTGTAAGTACATATATACCAAAATAGCAAATATTATAACAGAGTATGTATGTACAAATATGTAAAGAATACAACTAATAAGTCTATCACTTGAGCAATGGACAATATGTCTCACAGAAGATATTTAACAACAAAATAGGACAACAAATGTAAAAAGAAATCAACTATGGCCACTGTAAATGAAACGAAGTCTGACACGAATTTCAACATCCCATGTATAAAATATTCTCTCTATAGAGATGATGCGAAAGGTAAACAATAAAGCGGATACATAAACAAATCCTTTTATATAGAAGAATGTTGACACCTATACAAACACCGTAGACAATACGCACTTAGTATTTGTGAAATACACGATGAAAATCATCATATCAAATACTACAGAAAAGAAATATAACTTACAGAAGATAAACATTCCTGAAAGCGTATTACCATCTTCAAGTATAAAATAAACGTTCGATAATCTGGAAAACATTCATTAAACAAAACGAACAATTCTTCACCAACAACTACTATTATGACAATTTTATTTATCCCAAAATATGCGTCGCTTATTCCATATATGATGGTTAATGGTGTAGACAAGGAAGTGCTCAATAAGATAACAAAATAGAAGACTGCAATATTTGTCCATGCCAAAGGATGGACAAACATTGATGGCTAGCACTCATGTGTTCTGGTGTCCAAACGCCCAAAAGACGAAATATTGAACTTCAAGAGGGGCTATAAGGGCTGGAGAGTGATTTGTGATTTAAAGAAGATACCAGACGATATAAAGTACGAGGAGCTAACCGAGAAATATGGTATAGACATTTTAAAGGACTCAGAATTTAAAAGATAAAAGGAAGCAAGTAGTGCTGCATGAGGTGGAGCAAGTAGCTCATTTTATTATCATTTTCATTGTATCACTCATCTTATACGATTTAAGTTTTTTTATCTTTTCATTTTTATTCATTTTTTTCATTTTTAATGTCCCCACATGTATTTGTATTGTCCCCTCTTCGTTAGCCCCTTGTGGGTAATAGAAAAAAACAGCTCATTCCATGTATATGGGTGTGTCTGCATTATGCGTGATTGCATGAGTATTTGCATATATACTGAGTGATTTTGCAAGTCTCCATATTGTTTTTCTCGCATTTTGTAGAAAAAGATAATCCAACTGTCGCATAGAGACATCCTGTAAGAAACATGATAAATAGAAACATAAGGCAAAATATTCTATAAAATTAGTGAACTTCTGATTGATGTCTTCGGAAACTATAAGCCTGAAAACTTATACTTCACGTGAAAAGAAATTAGATACTGAATTTTGCCCCTAGAGGCACTTTTGTCATTGAATAAATTTGATAAACATAAAAATCATATATCTCTCTTTCGCTCATTCTCTCTCTCCCTCCCTCCCTCTCTCTCTCTCTCTCTCTCTCCTTAAATGTATATATATATACTAAATTATTCAAAAAGATTCAACACCCATTGGCATACAATAAAGTTAAAAATACTTATATATTATTTCGTTAAATATACCCGAACATGTACGTGTGTTTATAACGTATGTATATTCGTGCATGCACACTCATTCGCACGCACTCTAGAACACACATATGTGCTTGTGTGTGTATGCATATGCACGAATATTGTATAATTTTACGCGAATAAAATTATACCTGCAAGTATGCACTCTAAATGAGTCCACATACATCTTTAACAATAATATTATATTTATACATATATATATGCATGTACATATATATATATATATATATATATATATATATATATATATATATATATATATATATATATATATATATATATATATATATATATATATATATATATATATATATATATATATATATATATACATATATATATATATATATATATATATATATATAAAGAATTTCCTGA
The DNA here is from genome assembly GCF_046866305.1 of Octopus bimaculoides. Taxonomy (NCBI): domain Eukaryota; kingdom Metazoa; phylum Mollusca; class Cephalopoda; order Octopoda; family Octopodidae; genus Octopus; species Octopus bimaculoides. The sequence goes on along the minus strand of NC_142939.1, from coordinate 5,216,373 downwards.
AGCTTCCATCTTTTTTCTTTTGCAGCTGTAAATTGAATTAATTTGAATTTGAAAAACAAGTTTTCTGAAGTTCCTAACATGTCTCTTTAATGTAATTTATTCCCAGTAATTTCTTCACCTGTTGAATATAATATCTGACATCCAATCTTTTGTTTTTCCTATATTTACACTTCAGATCTTCAAATTCCCTTTCACTATAAAACATATCCTTATTCATCCTTTCACGCGGCACACCTAATTTGCCCAAAGGTCATAATTAGTAAGAATATCAATTCAAATTTTCTCAACTTGTCAAATACATTCAAGTGCTGCACTTCATTTTGAGTCAAGTTATCGAGTGAAATCAAATTTATGTTTTTGAAACATTAATGGTAATATATCAACCGGTGTGCTGCTTTGCAGTTAGAGAACATTCAATTCTAAGCTGTGAATCAGCTTGACAGATATTACAGTTGTAGGATATTCCTTAGAAATTCCATGGTACCCACAATTATAAGTTATTAACTTTAATTTCAAAATAAAGCTAATATTAGTTTTATTAAAACCTGGCAAATACTCATGCGAATATTTATTCACTTAGATCCCATGATTACGAATGTATCTCTCCGAATCTGTTAGAAGTTTCAATATGAAATAGTTCTGGCTATGTGTGCATGTATACAAATACATACATATGGATATGTATATATCAATCTATTTGTTTGCATGTTAATCTGTCTGTCTATATGTAAGTGTGTATGTATATGTGCATATGTGTGTGTGTGTGTGTGTGGACATTTCAGATGTGTTTTTGTGCTTAAAATTTACATGAGAACATGCACCGAGTTGTTCTTCTAGAGGCAGTACCGATACTTAGCGCAATATTTAAAAAATATCTAACACATAAATGCCGATAACCAAATGCCGATATTGAAATCAGCAAATATTTCAGCATCTAACTGATTTTTAAAATGTTTTCTGCATATTCCTGGTCTTGTAGAGGTTATTCTATCAGAATCGTCGGTGCCTCTCCTCAAGAAAAAATGGTAACCACAAGTGGCAGACAGACAGGTATATATATATATAGATACACGTATAAGCATATTTGTATTTATTCATACATATATATATATATATATATATATATATATATATATATATATATATATATATATATATATATATATATATATATATATATATATGTGTGTGTGTGTGTGCGTGTGTGTGTGTGTGTGTGTGTGTGTGTGTGTGTGCGTGTGTGTTTATGTGAACACAATATAAAACTCGCTCAGTTATGTGTAATATAAAAGCAGACGAAGTAAGTGCCAATATATGAAGCTTCAACCAAACAAGTGATGCACTTTGCTGCTTCCCCTATGAACGTACATACGTATGAGCATATGTATGTGAACGGCCTTACTAATGCACATGTTTGTCAATTTGTATGATGGTTCAAATGTACCGAATGTTAATTTACATAAAAGAATAAGGCAGCGATAAATGAACAATGGTAGGTTAATATAGCGACTGAAAACGAAATTTGCAAACACACAACATAGAATTGCTCATAACACTACAGCCAAATACTGGAATTATAACGCTCCTCAATTTGAATGGCTATAGTTCTATATTGTTACCTTAGAAAATAGTGTATTGAAAATATCAATAGTAGAAGCTGTGTTTTGATCTGAAACACTTTTCGATAAACAGGAATGACTTTTATAAATTAAGACCAACATTTTTTAAAAAAATATATATTTATGATTGAGATATCTGATTGATAAAAAAGAAAAAAAAAACGTTTCTCTACTTGTCAGAAACCTTTCATCTATGAAAGTAACATTAAGTATTTTTGCATTGTACATCGTGAATACCCTTAATTTATTTACAATAATCTTCGAAAGATGTAAGGTTATTTCAAAATACCAAACTAACTTACCGATTCATAATTTATTTTATTTTCGTGTCTTCCTTGTTAGGGGGAAAAAAATTATCTGTCAACACAATGAGATAAAACTGTTTGGCTATGATGTATTTGTAAGTGATATTTTCTGTTTTACGATCATATATTTATCGAAAGATATATTTCTTAGATATAATCTAGTTTAAGCTAATATTATCAGTTTCTATTTGATATGGTTAACTATACTTTGGTTGGAGTTCTTATCATTAAATATATAATGATTAGCTTTCATACGTTGAAACAATGTTCACAGGTTTTGTTAAGAATTACCTGGCCTTTCTGATATAGATAACGATAAAATGGTAATGTGAATGTGTATTATATATCATATACATGTGTGTGTGTGTGTGTGTGATTGCGTGTTTCTGTAATATTTTACTTATTTCAGTCATGAGAGTGTAGCCATACTGGAGCACCGAATTCGAGAATTTTAGTGGAACGAATCGACACCAATACTACATTTTCTAAAGCCTGGTACTAATTCTATCGTCCTGTTTTTCACAACTGTTAAGTTACGGAAACGTAAAGACACCAATATCGGGTGTCAAGTTGTGGCAAAATATAAATAAACACCCACACGCGCACGCTCACGCACACACACACACACATATACTAACCTAAGTACCCGGTAAAAACATATCTTCAGAAAAATTCTATCAGATGACGTAGGTATAAACAGTTATTAAAACAAATCTTGAAATCAATGACAGTCTAATTTTGTAGATCTTCTAAATTACAATGTTTCCAATGTCTCCTTTAATTATGGTACCAATAAAAGGAGTTCTGAGACATCCAACTTGAGAATATCCTACATAAAATTGCCCATGAGAGAAGAAAGGAGAAGCAACGTTAATACCAACAACCTTGATAGATTGTCTTTAATAAATTGCCCAGAGTACAACGTGTTTGTCCCACAGAGAACATTTCCTTTTACTCTTATATATATATATATATATATATATATATATATATATATATATATATGTATGTACAGTTTTAGAGAAAAGAACCAAAGTTTGTTATTGTTTATAATTATATATATATATATATATATATATATATATATATATATGTATATATATGATATTGATCGCTACATCCACAAGTTTTTATTCTCTCTGTTTATTTCCTTATATTCCTTTCTGTTGAAGACCATAGGCTCGAAACGTACAAGACTTTCTCACATTTCCGAGCGTCAGACTAATACACCTGTTTGTTGTTCATACATGTGTCTTCTCTTTGCACATTTAGGAAACTGTGGGGCTTAAAATAGCCTATTTCGTTCGTTTGTTCCGTTCGTTTGTAATTCTGAAGTTATCAGTTTTGAATTTTATCCATTCTGTCTCACTAAATTAAACCTATAAGCAAGTTCAGCGCTCAGTATAATCTATTTTACTCCCCACTATTACCAGGCCATGTGTACTTCGTTTATTGACACGCCGGTTACAAATCTGCTCTTGAGTTCTGTTTTCAAATAACACATTTATCAATTTTATCTTTCATCACATTCCCTGAATAATTTACTAATCTCTGACTGACCTGACTTAACGAACGTGTCACCCTCCCACACAAATTTAATTGCATCTTGTTGCCTAAGTAAGGAAAATGTTCTTGGTGTTTATGTGAGCATTATTTTTCTGAGCATTATTTTTCATAATATTTTTCTGAGCATTATTTTTCATAAATTCATATCATTGCATATAAATTCTCTATGTAGGTATTTAAGTGTACTTTCGTAGCCCTGTATGTGTCCTATAATTATCGAAAGGATAACACATTGGGCTGCAAATTTAAGGTGTGGAAATATTTGCGTGCTCAATTCATATATGAAGACATATTTACAGACACAGTATTTTCTTATGAACAAAGTTGATAACACCAATAACATAAATAAAACTACCATGAATTTTATGTTTATTTTGAAGCCTTTTAAATACTAATGAAAGTAGGAACAATTTACTATATATCCATTCATGTATTCTCCACACACCTTAAAGCTGTAACACTATTATTAATGATGTTAAGAATTTGGCAATTATGCTTCAATTCACAGTAAACAGTGAATACTTGCAAATACAAATGCAAATATTTACATTTAATTATCATCAAACTCCTACTCATTCATCATCAGCTTGTTCATCGCCAGCATCATTATAGCGATCATTAATATTTTACCACTTCTAATTAAAAACAACATCATCATCATATTCATCGTTATCACCTCCATCAGCATCAGCATCATCAACGTCATTGTCGTCGTCGTCGTCATCATCATCATCATCATCTTCATCATCATCATCATCATCATCATCATCATCAACATCATCATCATCATCATAACTATATTCATCACCATATGCATATTAATAATAATCATCATTATCATTTGCAAAAACGTACATGCTGTAACAATACCTATCATAATTATTTTAAAATTGTCAACCAGGCTCTGATCTGACAAGGACAAACACCGCAGTAGTTAGCGTTTTCAGCAGAATTGATTCTATGAAAATCATGCAAAAGGCCATACAAATTACAAATTTCATGAAACAATGTGCGCCAAAGATAAGTAGGTAACTTTGTGACATGAAACAGTCCCGCAAAAGCGTGGCCTCTCTTACTTCCGTGTGGAAGTGCAAGTTCGTAGATGCGTTCTTCTACCTAAGAATGCATTTTGAGTTGAACTCGATGGTATTGAGCTACAATTGTTATTTACTGTCCTCCTTTTGATGGTATTGAATTACCTGACTCAGCAAGCTGTTAAAGTTTTTATAGCCCATGCTGTATAACATTTACTAGATATTCGTTTGTAACTTGCCCTGTTCAAATAGTTCTGAACTGAAATAATTTGATGTTATTTGTTGGATACAAATATATCCTCACGGGTTTTAACCCGTCTTGCGCACGCATTTATAAGTAGAAATAAAAGAAAAATTGCCTGTTATATTTACTGATATAATAATTCATATGTATACTGTAGGAAAGACAGATCTCATATGCAGAAAACTGTTTTTCCTTAGCGGCTGTATATGCATTAGCGTTATATTATTTTCACTATCCATTATGAAAATCATACAATACAGAAATGATATTAATATATTAAATGCAATGCGTATGTATACTGTGCATTATAGGAATTGAATATTCTCTCATTTAATTAAAACAATTTTCTTTGCAGTCAATACAGAAAGTTTTAGAAAGGCACGTTAAAATTGTATCAAATAACGATGACTTATTGTCATATTTTGCACGCGTTCTCCTAATCCATTTTTAATACAAATTTACACAATAATGGAACATTCCTATGTTCATTTTCAAAGTAATATATATATATATATATATATATATATATATATATATTTATATATATATATATATATATATATATATATATATATATATATATATATATATATATATATATATATATATATATATATATATATAAACTTTCACAATGAGATAAAAGTCCAAGATTGTGAAAGATTTTAGAACATTTATAAATAGGTCTTACAGCAGTTTCCGGGATATTTTATATTTCCCATCATCGGAGACGGTGTGAGAAAATGGTTAAGCAATAGTTAATTTAGATAAGATATGAAATAGAAAGTGAAGTCAAGGAATGAAAATAGAGGTATGCAGGGATATTGCATTTGATATCTTATCTAAAATAAGTATTGCTTAACCATTTTCTCATAACTCCACCGATGAAAGGATATATAAAATATCCTGGAAACAGCTGTAAGACCTTCTATTGATAAATGTTCTAAAATCTTTCACAGCCTTGGATTTTCATCTCATTCTAAATTTTTTTTATATATACACATGCAGATATATGACCTACGTTAGACTCCTCATTCGCATAATCATCGAACCTGGAGCTTAACTATAGTCTGTCCATAGCAGTTACTCAGCATTATCTCACACCTTTGGGTCTTATTGACGCCATTACCTCTTATAACCTATATATATATATATATATATATATATATATATATATATATATATATATATATATATCCGGACCCTACTATATGCTGTAGTCGACAAAAATCAAAAACAATGCCCATGCGTGAAATTAAATATATAAATAGCGACAATTTACCCATTGCACCCTGTATGTGTGTGTGTGTATGTGTGTGTGTGTGTGTGTGTGTGTGTGTGTGTGGTGTGTATAGTCGATGTAGATCATTATCATAGTTAATGTATAGAATGCTCGCATTAAAAAGTTATTATTTATTTCCTCGCGAAGTGTATGTTTTGTCTAATATAAGTAAGTCATTCTTGAATCATTTCTCTCTGATTTCATTCCACCACTTTCTATTGCGTCTGTTAATATTTTATAAGTAATTATGTATTCTTTTCTAGTATTTTTTCTACTCTACGAACAATGCCCGAAATTTTTAGATCGACCCCAGAAAGGACGAAAGGAAAAGTCGACCTCAGCGGAATTTGAACTCAGAACGTAAAGACAGACGAAATACCGGTAAGCATTTCGCCGAGCGTGCTATCATTTCTTATTTCTTTATTATCCACAAGGGGCTAAACATAGAGGGGACAAACAAGGACAGACAAAGGGAACAAGTCGATTACATCAACCCCAGTGCGTAACTGGTACTTAATTTATCGACCTCGGTGGAATTTGAACTCAGAACGTAACGGGAGACGAAATACCGCAAAGCATTTCGACCGGCGTGCTAACCACTCTGCCAGCTCGCCGCCTTAAAGTAAATAATTATGTATTAACATTTATACAAACTGTAACGCTACCTATAAAGCATCATATTTTTGTGGATATCGGAAGGAGATATTAAGCATTTCTCCCACATTCAGCAAGGTTCGAACACAGGGCTATACATGGCTAAGTGAATGCATAAACCTATCTGGCTAATACTTTTACTATTTAGGACGTTTACAATAGAGACAATCATAATATGGACAATCGTAATATTTAGTTGGAGATTAGAAATCCAAAACTTTTCGTATTGTTTGATCCCAAATGGCATTTTAGAAAAATCTTCTTGTACATATATGTAATATTGATAATAATGAAAGAAACAGAGGTGAAAAATAAATATTTTCATTATAGTTACAAACAGAATACTTCCGTTCTGTTAAATCTTGGATTTAACATTCAGAAATGAAAAAAAAAAATGAGGTAGAAACACCTGAAAATAGGAAACAATTTAAACCTAATATTTCGTATAATTACAATATATATGTATTCTGTGTTTGGTTTCATATGTTTAATGTTCGCTATTGTTCTGGCGTCACTAGCATTAATTTGCACTGAACAAAGGTCAGTGGTTTTGGAGAACCTGAACAATGCAAGGAAAGTGAAGGAAAGAGAAATACAACGAAAGTGAAGTCGAAAGGATAAGAGTTAGCGAATAGAAGAGCGAGAGAAATAGGAGATACAATGCATAAGTAGAAAAGAAGACTTCATATTCGCAATAACAGCCTTTGAAGCCACAAAGGTCATACAAATGCAATGAGAAAGGTGAAAAGCTGATTGAAGACAATTCACATTGCTCTGACATGTTCGGCAAGCAGACAGAGAGCCAAAAGGTCAGAAGTCAGTTAATAGCCATTGTTAGGGTCAACAATGGGGGATGATAATTCATCTGAAGATTGCATGGGGAAAGTGCGCAGAGCAAAAGTTTCAGATGAGAAAGACAAAGTTCTTTCAAAGTGTAATAGAGGAATTTTCACAAGAGCTCGCCAGTTTTCTATTTATTGTTGTTGTGTTATTCCTGTTGCTGGCATTACTATGATTTATTTCAGAATCTGTCATTTGAAGTTTGCATTCTTGAAGGCTTTTTCACTCCAATTCAAAAGTGAACTTTCTAAAGATCTTAGACATTCGCATTATAATTCTAAATATTATTAGATATCGTATATACACATACAGACACATACACAAGCAGAACAAATATATATATATATATATATATATATATATATATATATATATATATATATATATATATATATATATATATATATATATATATATATATATATATATATATATATATATGTATGTATGTATATGTATGTATGTATGCATACACATATATGTATGTATGTATATATATATATATATTTATGTGTATGTATGTATACATAAACACTGACACACACACACACACATATAAATAAATAGAATTTACACGCGCACACACATTGCTGTCTAGATATATTAATCAGACCAAAGTGTTGGAATTGACATATGTTACAAACTATTCCAATGTTTTGGGTCTTATGTAATAATAATAGTTATTATTATTATTATTATCATCATTATTATTACTAATGATAATAACAACAATGGTAATAATAATAACAATAATAACAATGATAATAATAATAATAATAATAATAATAATAATAATAATAATAATAATAATAATATTGTTTTTGATTTGTCAGAAGAACCAGTTTGTTTAAGAAACCAAGACAATAACAAACACAACTGTTCGCGGATTTATATCGAGTAAAAGTGTGATATTAAGATAACATTGCTTATACATTTATTAAGCAAATAATAGTAATAAACAAATAATGATAATAATAATAATAATAATAATAATAATAATAATAATAATAATAATAATAATAATAATATTAAAGAGGCAACAAATAAGTAACCATTACCCGCATGGAATGGAGAAAACAGAGTAGAGAAGTAATTCGATATTGGTATTTTTTCCATTAATCTCTTGGCTAAACGCAGCTAGATACTTGTGGTACGGCAATCTAGGAAAATGACTTAAATAGTAACGCCTCTGTTTTATAACATTTTGAAGAAAAAGTCAGTTTAGATCTACCTTCGTTTCGTTTCAAAAGACTTGGGACTAAAAAAATTGATACTTTCTGAAAGTGCTTAACTAAGGTTATGACATAAATGTTTTTGCAATACTAAATTGATAGAAGGTATATAACCGATTCTCCGTATCAAATTAATCGCTGGAACAATTTTCCGCTGGAAAAATCAACCACACACGATCAGATCCAAAGTATTAGAGGCAAATTTTATAACTCCATGGGTTTAGAAATTCGGATTTTTGTTTTACATAACAGACATCTTACTACTAATTATACGCAGTACTCAACACTAACTACCAGCTGATTAACATTGTTAAACGTCACTAATTTCTATTTACTTTTCATTTTTCACTGACAGCGTGTAATTCAATGAGCACGTTTGTGATGTCAACATCCAAAATATGATTAGTGCTTGTCTCAGGTTAATTGATCAGTGGAACATGTAATGTGGAAAGATGTTGACATGAAAAATAATCATACTAGAATGGAAACTCCTTCTAGAATTCTACGTAAATTCGGTATGTTTTCAGTCTTTAACTACCAGATATAACGGTCGCGTCGCTATTGAATTTGGCAGTAGGTAGACTTATTAATCAATGGGAATATATATGGAAAGCATACACTACAACTTGATCGAGAATTTCTCGTCATAATTTATTGATTTAATGTTCCCAGGCGAAATTATATCACCGAAGTAATATACACATATTTCCAACCGTCCTATCTGAGGTATCACTCCTCCATCTTTCTGAGACACATCCTCTGCAAAGCCGATAATATCCATCCCTATTTCTTATTCCAAAATATGTATGATCAGGATCAAAATCGTAGCAAACATCCTTAATAAGTACTCAGTAGATTTGCACTTTCTGTCGCGTTGCAATTCTACGAACGCGTCCTCAGTTGCATAATCTCATTTTAGTTGTTACAGCAAAAAAAAAAGAAAAAAATTTAAAAAATAAAAAGTACTCACTCTCTGCTGCTATTTGAAATAGTATCCATGACAGCAAAGATAGTGTCTAATAATTCATGACATATTATTCGCAGTGATCAATATAACTCATTTTACCTAAACAATACATCATCATATAATCTATTTAATGGCATCAATTAATTCCATTATCTACACCACTATTTTAACTTTCCCAAACTAATTTTCTATTAGTATAATTATATTTCTGCAAATATATCGACAAAAAAATCTTCATATTTCTGCATTACAATATTTGTATATATATATGATTGTGCGTGTGTGTGTGTGTGTGTGTGTGTGTTTCTTTATATCTGTATTTCTATGTTGATTTGTAATTTCCTGATGACCACATCGTGGATAAGAAGACGGTGCTTATAACGTATCTATGGAAAATCCTGAAAACATATGATGAGAATACGACATATATATATATGTATATATATATATGTTGTAGCCTATAAGCTTCTGCATGCATGTGAATGCAACACACGTACGTACTCTCATGAAGTATGCACATTTACACATATATATAATCATATACACACACACATATATGTGTGTGTATATATATATATATATATATATATATATATATATATATATATATATATATATATATATACATATATATATATACATACATATATAGATATACATACACATATACTTATACATATATACATACATACATAATACATACATACAAGTATTTGTACCTGCGTTTCTATGAGAGCGTGTGCAATCATGTGTTCAATTTTCATCATTGTTTATTTCTGGATGAATCTCAATCGAACCTTGTGATAGATGTCATTAAATGCATGAATAAATATTCTTTAAATAATTACATTGGCCCCTGCCTTACATTATCGTTGGCATCCGTTTTTAACACGATTGCTAGAGTTGTGTACGATTTCCCAGTGATATTTCAATTACATAAACCTCTCGCTTTCCTTCTCCTCATAATGTCACATAACTAGGCAACCTTCAGAATTATACTGTATTCCTACTCGAAGAAGTATTCAGAGCAGTCTGTATTTATAAACTTTACTACAGATAAAAGAAATTGCGATTTTTGACTGCAATACAGACATTATTCGCTGGAAAATGTTATCTTTGTGTTGTAACTTGTGTATCAAAGTGTCTGCATTCAGTACTGGTGAAACAAAATTGAAAGAAGCTAAACTACTATAGTTCCCAAAGCACAGATCTCTTTGATGTTGAATAGCGTCACACATATTAAATCATGGATGCTTGGAAAATGATATCTATTTCCGATTAACTTGAAATAACCTATAGTATCTATTAAACAACGAACGCAAATATGGCGATTTTCTTTAGAATTGTGTCTTATGTTTTCTAATATATTACCTCTGGGGCATCTGTTTACAACATACATTTAATGTGAATATGTGAATTTGTTGAGAGGTTGTATTAGGCTAATGCATTTTATGATTACCGCGCCAATGCTTTTTATATGTATCTATATATATATGCATGTAAGTATTATGTATGTATGTATGTATGCGCATATATATATACATATATATGTAAATATATATGTATATATATATGTATATATATGTATATATAGGTATATATATATATATTATATATATATATATATATATATATATATATATATATTCACTGAAACTATAAAATAATATATATATATATGTGTGTGTGTGTGTGTGTATGTGTGTGTGTGTATGTAAATTAAAGCGCTAATAAGGAATAATCCCAAATTCCGACTTCTCATTTACTTATTCACTCCAATGCATTATCTCTCTGTCATTCTGTCACTTTCTGTTTCTCCTCTCTCTCTCTCTTTCCTCTCTCTTTCTCCTCTCTCTCTCCTCTCTCTCTCTCTCTCTCTCTCTCTCTTTTTTCTCTTTCTCTCTTCGTCTTGATGCTTCTTTCCTGCGTTTGCATTTACGTTTGCATACAGATCTAAATAACAAAGCTATTGTTACTCTAAATGCAAACAAAAGATATATATATATGAGAACGTATGGCAAGGATTTGGTCGAACGAAAGTTCTTAAAAAATCATATTTGCTTACACAGCAATAATGCTGCCGTTATGACAGTCATAGCATGGCAATTTGCATTGATGAAACAGGAATTCAGACTCCAATTGAGCACAACAGTAGCTAAGAAACTGATGGACAAAAAAGCTTTGCGGTATACTGTAATTGAAATAATCTGCCATTGTAGATAAATAATGGTATATGTTGAACCGATGTATGTTGAAATGATAATGTAAACAGAATTAATTAGATATTACTAAGTATAAGACAAGAAAACCGCTGATTATTCATTGGATATCAGAACTGTAATGATGAAATATACAAAAAATGGATCACCATATAGAGCAATCGATGTGTTATATATATATATATATATATATATATATATATATATATATATATATATATATATATATATATATATATATATATTGTTAATAATTATAAGGTTTCAATAAAGTAAATTATTATTTCATTCTGTTTAAGGCCGCACCTGGACACCTGAGAAGGTTTGCTGGAGATATAACAGAATATTGTATGGAAGTGTATGATTTCAAATAAACGATATTTTGATTAAACTACTACCCGCAGGTAATGTTTCTGAGATAATTCCACATTCTCCAAACTTTTCATGAATGGCGTTCATAGAGTGAAAATTAATCGGAAATAGCATGGAGAACTTTCGTAGAGAGACTACATTCTGTCACCAGCGTAACTTTCGCTAAGAAAGCTTAAAACATATTAGTGTTCATTGGTGGAAGATTATTGCATGTTCAGTTTGGTTCTCATCAGCTCTGTAGTCCATGATGTAATGTTTTTAACTATATATTCAACGCTGATATATACCTCATTTATTTTTATCAGATTTTCCAGTCATCAAAAAATGCCATGAGCGTTCGCCTATCTTCTCTGAATGTCTTACTGAAATATAAACAAATTGTTTTTCTAATTATACTGAGAAATTCTGTAGATGTCGCTGAGGATCTTGAGAACCTAGATATATAACTAGCAAACCTACTGTAGAAAATGCATTACAACTCTTATGAATCTGTTTGTAATATAGTTGGACTTAATATAATGCCGTCTAAGAGGGAGAAACAATGTGACAAAGAAATTTAAGGAGAGTTCATGATGTTTTATTGACAGCAGTAGTGTTGATGGTGGCAGTGGGAGCAGTAATAAAAGAAAGAGAAAGGGGTCGTATGTGAAAGCAAGAGGGAGATGATGTACAACTTTCTTTAACCATGTCTGAAAGAAATTTCTGTTGCCAACATACTTAACGGTAACATTTTTGCTTTAGTTTTTCGCTTACAGCTGAAATCGTGAGTAGAGAATAATATTCCAGAGTGCCTTATTTGGCAATACACCGAAATTCTCCTTTTTTCCAGGCGTCGGCCTCTTCTTCTAAATGTTGCTCATAACGTTGCATGCGTTTGCTTCTAAATGGACTTCAATCCGCAAACAAAACTTGTGTTAATGTTGTTTTAAGCTTACTAATAATGATATGCAATTTACTGTTTATGAGCTGACTTCAGTGATCTAAATTCCATTTCAAACCCTACAATGTTTTCTCTTTATCAGTAGCCACATCCATCTCATTAATTAACACCACATAGTACGTTTCAATAGTGCATGCCACTTTTAGTTTCACACCGAATTATTTAAGTGGATATATTACTTAAACCTACATATGGATTTTGTGGCTCTGTTTCTCTTTATGAATATTATCAAACTTATTTTGTTAGATTGGCGATGGTTCTTCTCTGAAATGTACAAAGTTCAAAAACGTATCCAAATCTTCAATGTACGAATGAAATCAATAATAATGATAATAAAACAATTACAATTTTTATGATTGGGATCATTAACATTTAAAGAGATTTCACATCCCTTTTTGCTCTGTTTTTTTAGCTTTCAAAGTGAAAGCTACAGGTCATTATCGCTTGATAAATTCCTGCAAACTGATTCATTCAGAAATAATCTAAAGATTTTTTTTTTCTTTTATGCAAAAATAACAAAAACAAAACAGAAGAGCTGCATATTTTGCATAAATTTAGTGATAATATTCCATAGCATTTATAAATGAATGTCTGTTGATAAAGATTTTTGGTAGAGGTTATATTGTAATTAAAGTTCATTGAATCAGTGAAGTAAAGACTTCCAAATTTCTGGTTGAAGTCAATGCATTTGCATACATATCATGTCTGTATTAAAGGAAATATCACTCAACTTCACCGGACATTGAAGATTAATGCATATAATCTTCAACTAAGAACTGTTCAAGATATTAATTTAATATGTCTATCAGTTTGCTTCTGGCGATAATGTTAATATCATATAACTGAGAAATCTATAACGTAAATACGGTAATTACGAATGTTGTTAGTAATAAAGACTTAATAGCAATTATGAGAATAATGATGTTGATAGTAGTAGTAGTAGTAGTAGTAGTAGTAGTAGTAGTAGTAGTAGTAGTAGTAGTAGTAGTAGAGGCTGTTTTATTAATAAACATCAACATCATATATAACAACAGCAACAACAAAAGCAGCAGCAGCAGCAGCAGCAGCAACAACAACAACAAACACAACAATAATAATAATAATAAAGAAATGGATGTCAGAAGCATCTAGATAATATCCCAGGAGAATCATGTTGCAGAGAAATCCAAAAGATTGTGCTAACAACTTCTGCCCACACCCTTAGAAAAAAAACCCTATCAATCTAAATGCCTGTGTTGTATTACATGAAAGTACTTTGCTACTGCTCCTGACACTTCCCCTCTCGAGGCTTTCATTCATACTGTAACATCTCTTATCTTTCACTCGCCCCAGGACGCTGGGTATGCCTCGAAAAGTGATGGAAACAATCATGCAGATTAAAAGTAAAGAATAATAATACCAGGCAGTGCGTATCATGTCTTATCTTAACTGAGTAGATGTGCTATCGTGTACATTGTTTTTCTCAGAGCTATGTCAAATATTCTGCTCAATAGCAGAGATATGCTTGTTAGTTGTTTAACCATAACCGGTTGAGCATGCCCCTTGGTAGCTGACCGTGTATGCGTCTCTGATTACGGGCAGAAGTAGTGGGGGATGGTCATAGCCATGTGTCGAGAGGAATTCTTTGGGGTTTGAATAAGTCACCTCTGGAAACGTGTATTTTGTTCATTATCCTTAAAACAAACCTTATTTAGGAATCTCTAGAATGGGATGGGCTAATAAACCTCAAGAAAATTCTCATTGGGCCCCACCTGCAAGGTCATGCGCAGTTTATGTTGATATGTGATCACCATGTCGAGCACATATGGTTGTGACGCATGCGCCTGGTGCACACTTACCAGACGGGTAGTTATGATGGGTATATTAGGCTTTGTGTATTTGTACGCCAGTGTCACTTTGATGGTATGCTCTGCTCTCTCACTCAGTAATAATAAAATGCATCATCATATTCGTTTTTTAGTCAGCACAATGAAGAGCTAAGTTCTTCGTTTTTGTTCATACTTCAGTATCTTTACTTCGATATTTTATAGAATGTAGTTTTTCTTCCACTTTTGTTTTCTAGTAATAAATTATTATTCTTCAGAAAATTAAAATTAATCTGCTTTGAGTGAAATTTATTATTTCCATAACAATAGTAGGCTTGTAATACATCTAGAAGTACGGAATTCTCTTCGTTTCCCCCCCCCCCCCTTTTTACTACCAATGTTGCCATCCATATTGGTGTTTTACTACCTCTATATTCAGTAGGAAAGAATCGTATATATCTGCATATACAAACATTAAAAAAAAACTATTCCAAATATTTATGTGTGTACTTAATAACGTCCAGCGGTTTTCAAATTTGATATCTGTTTCACATACTTTCATATCTTTTTCGTATACTCTCCTCTAATAGTTACATAGCTGTCCATATCACTTCTATTCATCCTATAACCAGTCCACTTTTCTGTTGTGTTGAAGCTATCTCACCAACAGTTCGTTGCTCTTTCACTATTTAGTACATCATATATTTGATGTTTATTATCTTTTACTCTGATCTTGTTTCTTGCCGAATATCTCTTCATGCTTTCTCAAGAAACTGTTGTGGGAATAATGATCTGTTCTTTTGTAGGATGTTTTTCTTTGTACCACACTTCACGTAATTTTTTTTCTTATAATCATCACTTCAGCTACTTCAAATCCACTGCGCTTGATATTAACATTTCTGTGAACAACGTTCTTTTGCTTTTCATTCGAATTTTTGTTTCCATCGACTCTTTCTTCATTTATTATATTTCCATCGACTCTTTCTTCATTTATTATATTTCAAATGAATACTCAAGTCTCTATTTCCAGTACTGGGAACTGTCCTCTTTCTTGTGCCGAATTAATTTGAAGATCACCGGCACTTATACTGAAATGCATATTGAGAAATTGTAACTCTGTTTTCTACAACCACGATCAAAAATTCATTCACGATGTATACATGTCCTCAGCCATATAACAAAGTGACAAACACAGGCGATTCTGTTATCCAGTCTGTACAACTCCACACATATCACTTCAATTGTGTTGGAGAGAATAATTTCCCCGTATTATCTATCTTTGTATTAATATTTCAATTAAAATTGGAGCGACAAAATTTACAGGAACATAATAACATTCTATTCTTATATGATGGTTTACACACATTCATGGCTAATGCAATATTCCATAAGGGTCCACTAAAAGATTTTTCTAAATTGTCGCAGAACGGCTTGTTCAATGTAGAAATTATTGACACATATCTTTGGAGACTAAACTACAAGTGTATTGATATTATATAGAATGGGAGTAAATAACAACAAAACAGGGAACGGATGAAATATTATTGATGAAAAGTTATATTGGTCACGTTTGTTTTATGTCAAGAGAAAACATACACGAAACTACAAAATATTTTGAAGGTCACATTTCGATCGATGTTGTGTTTTGAGTTATATTTCATTAAAAATGATTTCAGTCAATCCAAGAATTGCATGTTCACTTAAAAGTCTATACGCTTTCAGCGTCAAGAATATACCGACGTACACAAACACACACACACACACACACACACACACATATATACACCCCCCCCCCACACACACACACATACACACACACAAATAGATAGATACATAGAAATAGATAGAAATAGCTAGATAGACAGACAGATAGACAGACAGACACAGGGATAGAGAAGCAGATATATATATATATATATATATATATATATATATATATATATATATATATATATATATATATATATATATATATATATATATATATATATATATATATATATATACATATATATATATATATAGATTGATAGATAGATAGATAGATAGATAGATTAGATAGACAGATTGGTGCAAATTTATACGGACACACGGTGGTCTTACTGAAATATATTTATTAATATACAAATGGTACACTCATAAACTACAGCGAACCACCTAATTAAGCCAGTCTATTTGGAACACCATAGTGATATCCCTAAAATTTTCCAATGATTACAATTAATATCTTGAGAGCAAATTTTTTCACACCATATATTTCTTCTAAAACATAATGTATTTATAAGTTAGCTGCTTCATATTTTAAACTGTCTACTTCTTACTAGAATAACTTCTCATTAAATTCCGCATGTCAAACGAAATAACGAAAGATATTTATGAAACTATATATCATTGGTTTAATGATAATAATTTATTATGAGCATTTGTCATTGACATACACACGGCCAATTGGTTCTTATATGACAAATCGTTTTCTAAGGAGTGTTAGCTGACGTCTCACATGACCTAATTGCTTTAGACCCAGAGAATTTTATCTTATAGCACACGGTTCTATATAATATATATGTATTTGTATAAACTAGCTGTAAAGTTAACGTGCCGAAACATATAAACCTGTACAGACATACTGTAGTGAAATATACAGGTGAAGTAATATTAGATTGCTTTTCCTCTCACACACACATAGCAAAGGTTAGTGTATGTATGAGTTCTTTACTTGACACAAATATGGCTGAGCAGTAGGAAGATTATTTCCCAACCACGAGGTACCATATAAGGTCCCACTGCGCGGTAGCTTGCGAATGTGTTTTCTACTATGGCTTCAGGACACCGAAGCCATGGTAGTGCATTTGGTAGACGGAAACTGAAAGAAGATCGTGTGTGATTGTGTGTGTGTGTTTGTGTGTGTGTGTGTGTGTGTGCGTGTGTGTGTGCGTGTGTATCTATGTCCTTGTGCTCGTGTTTGTTTCTCTCCATCGCTTGAGAACTTTTGATGCTGTGCTTATTTCCCCTTTAGTTAGCAGCTCAACAAAAGTTACTGAGAGCAAGTAACAGGCTTAAATAAAGAAACATTAGTTCTGGTGTCGCTTCATTGTACTGAAAAGTCTTCAAGTCGATTCGCAGGCAAGGCACAATCTAATGACTCCATTCCATTTGAAATTAACTAGGAAAATAAATATTATTAATTAAAAAATAACTAATAAAACATATGATATAGACGATATATGAAACTATCGGATAACTTCGTTAGTGTGATGCGGATATTTTTGTGTATATCTGAGTACTGGAAATACTGTCATTAGAATGTAAAAAGGATAACGTCATATAAATTGCAGCATCGTCGGTTCAACCACTCGGTCTTTCATTGTGAATAGTGCTTGAATTATAGCTATTTCCCCTTGTAAGGTGATGCAGTAACACCTGACCGTATTTATCAGCTTGTCGTATACAATGAAGTTATTTTGAATATTTGTATCATTGTGATAAAGTGATTTTAGTATTATATTTCGTACAGAATGTAGCATTGATATGATATTTCTATTCATATGATTATATTTCCGTAACTTGATCTGTTGTCTATTTTAGGTAATTAATGATGGCAATTGACTCAGAAACCATAAAACAAAAACACAGGCGCTGTTGATGCTGATGATGATGAGACTCTTTTGTTCATTCTTCATACGATGCTAATGAGGAGGAAGACACTGGCAACGACGTTGATGGCAGTTGTTCAGGCAGAGTAGATGACGGTGGTCCTCCACTTCAAAAGTGGGATCGTGTTGGTGGCAAAGCAAAAGATATTGAAAGATTGAGGAAACATTAAGCCGACAGTGAGGCGTTGTGGTGAAAACAATGGTGATGTTGACGTCAGATGTAACAATTGACATTATGATGGTTATCATCAAACCAATGAAAGAAATATTGATTATAATATTGATGACTCAGTAAGATGAGAGTCAGTCAGGATACTGACCTCACACTACAACCGTTAAGATAGATGCTGCTGCCGCTACAATTCCTGCTGCTGCTCCTACTGATGCTGATGTCAATGATGATGGAGGTACTAGAATATACGGTTTTATCGATAATTAGAAACAATATCTTGCGACTGGAATTTCTACTTTCAAATGAGTAGATTTTATTATTAGGTGTTTAGCTGTTTTTGTTTTCAGCCGATATGTAAACATAAAAACTCATGCACACACACACACACACACACACACATACACACACACACACACACACACACACACACACACAAACACACACACACACACACACATATGCATGTATATTCTTCGATTTAATATATATAGCCTGCACACACACATATTTATTTGCTCTTCGTGTAGGATATGGAGATCAGAAAAGATACATTGAATTATTGCAATATCACAAACCAGCACCGCTGCGTTGATCTTAACATGGTTTTCTCCGCAAATACAAGTATCCCTGCTTTCTGTGCATCTTGGTCAGCGGAGCTCGAGAGAATATTGGTCTCCAAGATCTGACCTCAAACCTGGTGATCCTAGCATTTCCAGATTCTGCACATCAAGATCATGGAGGAATGGTATCAGGGCAAATGGGATATAAATATGATGTCTGACTATTGTTGGAGTATAAAGTTCAATTCACAGATTGAACAGCCCAGAATAAGCGTAAATATTTACCTTAGCTACTGGCATACAATATGAGTTACAGTAACAATATCCATGGTTGAACGAAGTTGTAGAAACTTTACAGCCAAGCAATATATTGTAATTTTCCATTGCCTTTTCTCGTTTACTATTTTCAGTAAAGAGACTGCGCTGCCTTCAAGAATTCTAGTCGACCGAGTCCACACCAGTACTTATTTGTTTGTATAGGTTATTATTCATTTTCTGTCGGTCATTTTCTTCGAACCATTACGTTACTGTATGTAAACATGCCAACACCAGTTGTCAAGCAGTGTATGTGTGTGTGGGGGGGGGGACAAGCAAACAAAAAGACAAACACACCGAACAACATATATTTATGTATATACGGTGGGCTTCTTTCAGTTTGCACCTACGAATTCCATTCAGAAGTATCAGATCGAACTCAACATACTTGTATTCTACCGCGTAACTGATTCAGTTTGTTGGTACTGGAACGCTGTTAAGATTACAGTAGTGTATTTTTTCTCCAATTAATATTAATATCAAACGTATTTGAGGTCGTATCTGGAAAATTCGATTAATAATTTACGCTTATCATCGTTTATTTGACAAATCTCGAGCGAATATTTTGAAGGTGCCCTAGAATTCTGTCTGTTTCGAAGTGAACAATACGTAAGAGTTAAACAGTAGTGAAGGCTATTTAAAAAGTAAATATTCACCACAGTTCGTTACCGTGTAAATAGGAGTAGCTTGGAACTAACTCCCTGGCGACAGCTCTATATGTTAGGTATTAATATCTACTATATCCTAAACATACTACCTGTGATTATTTTCAGGATCAGGAAATATTTTATTGATTCAGACCAAAGTAAACTAATATTGATAATCTACTTTCTTGTGCAAACAATGTATTGCTGTACCCTCTTGTGTGCACATAATTTCTTTATGCATCAAATATTTCCTCGCCAAACATTCTTGTGTCGCGTTATAAATATTCTCTTATGTCTGATAATGTGATTTTCCCTTATGATTTTAATTGCCATAATAACAGAATGTTACTTGAGTCGATTTTGATAGAAAGCTGAATTTATTTTGTTATCTATAACAACTGTTCTATGGTCTATGTGTAAAAGAAACAACGTGACATTCATGGATACTTATAAATTTTGGTTTCTGGTTTCTTGATACGAAATATTCTTACACTTCAACACAAAAAAAAACAGTTTTCCTTGTGAAGAGAGTAAGAATGTTTTAGCCAAAGCATTTGTATCAGCATAAATATGAGCTGTGAATCATTAGCTCAGGTATGATGGCATATTCGTCTCTTTAACAGATAAAAAATTATGCCCTGCAAATGTAATTTCAGGACACTCGCTTAAGGAAATAAATATCTCGCTTAATTGTTTATTCTTATGACCGAAAAATATTAAATAGTAGAGCTTGCTAGATTTAACTGACGTACTCGCTCTCCTGTAACATGTATCAATGTGTGAATATCAAAGTTTGCAGAGAGTTGCTTGTTTGACATCACCTAATACACAGCCTCTCTTGTTAGAGGCAACACATTGCAAACATAAAAAAAGAACATACGGCGTATGAAGAAGCATAGCTTAAGATTTGTTTTTTTGTAGTTTTAACAGATGTCAACATTCAGATTTCTTGGCGACATGGAGAGGGAAAAAAACATTTGTAGTTATTAGATTTTAATTAAAAATACAATTTTATAGTCGACAGTGATTAAATATCAGAGTAGCGGCCTACCACATGGCAACTAATTAATTATTGAAACTATGAGTATGTCCAGAGAAATTAAGTAACCGTTTGTTGAATGAAACATTAACTAATTAAGCCGAAAGGGAATTCAAAAATTATACAAATACACAGTTTGTTTCCAGTTCTTTTTACAAAAACAACGATAAGATAAGAAAACTGTAAAACCTTTTTATAAAATTATTTCACGCTGAAATAAAAAAAAAGATGGAACATTATTCTATTAAAATTTTATATACACCACGCTAATTGTTTTTTTGAAATCCAAAGTCAGAATTAAGTTATAAATATGAATATTCAGTATGCGAGCGATATGTTATCTTTAAGAACTTTTAAAAGCTAATTAAATTCTTTCTTTTTTAATAAATATAATATGTAATTTCTGTTTTAAGTTTAAAATATTATCGCCGAAACTGCGTTTAGTAATTTGTCATTAAAAATATCGGGTGATTGATATCGCCTACCTGACCAGTGTAAATATTTAGCAATTTATTAGTCAGTTGTTTTTACTTTTCTTTGTTTGCTATTTATGATAGCGTTCCAGAAAGTGACTTTAACTAAATTAACTATTGATTACACAGATTTTAAGAGTATATATTTCCCTGTTGTTTTCTCTGTCTGCCTCTTTCATTCACGTCCGTTGCACACATACAGGAACACAAGCATATGCATGTACACAAACAACGCCTTTACACACGCTCTCTCTCTCTTTCACTCTCGCACACACACACATACAGAGGCATGCATGTAGTCGATGAAATGCCGTTCACGTTACAAAATGAAACAGAAAGAATTGAATAAGAGTTGCAGTGTTTATTAGCATTGGGTTGGTGCTTATAAGGTTTGTTCTCGTGAGTTCAGATGATCGGGAGTTACTATACGCCTGATTAGCCTGTAAATATTCGTGAGTGGGGGAAGAGATGTATTAAAATAGGAAGTGGTCAATGTGCTGTCAGGTTCAGGAGGAGTTCGAATATTATTGCTGGTACTCTCTAAACACTCTGGATGAATATAAACTCAGTACTATGATTTCGCTGAAGTTAACAATCAATGGGGCCGAATCAAACTGCTTAGATAATATTTCTATGTAACTTTTCATAAATGTGCCTCTTTCTTTCGTTTATCTACTAATCTGCTTATATACATATATACATACGCGCGCACACTCAAGTATATATATATATATATACATATGCACACACA
This sequence comes from Octopus bimaculoides, assembly GCF_046866305.1. Taxonomy (NCBI): domain Eukaryota; kingdom Metazoa; phylum Mollusca; class Cephalopoda; order Octopoda; family Octopodidae; genus Octopus; species Octopus bimaculoides. The sequence continues at coordinate 5,193,684 of NC_142939.1, read as the reverse complement.
CACACACACATACATACACACACACACACACACACACACACACACACACATATATATATATATATATATATATATATATATATATATATATATATATATATATATATATATTATAGAATGGACCTAGAAACAGCAGTAACGTCATTCTAACACATTTCAATTTAAGAAGGAATCTCATAAAATTATTTTAAATGATTATATAACGGAAATATTGTCGATTTCGATGATAAGTCCCATCTTATCAAATATCCGTAAAACTTTATAAAAAATTGCAGTAAAAACAGTAAATCTTCTGTCTGGGGGACGAAAATATGTCTGGAGATTTTTACGTTGAAATCTTCTTTAAATAGAGTGTCAAGGTATAGAGAGAAAGATACGGGCTGTAGTTGTCTATTGTCTAAAAGAAATCTCTGTGGGTTCCTGCCAATGGACTGGTTTAAAAGCATTTATTGACTGGGTTTTATGTCAACTTGTGCGTGTGCGTGAGTTTGTGTATGTGTGTGTGTGTGTGTGTGTGTGTTGTGTTGAATGTCCTTTCAATATGTTTGGAATATGACTAGCTGTGTGTTGATAGGTATGTATGTTGTCATGAATGTCAGCTTGAGGAAAGAATTACAATTTTCCTTTGAGTTACATTTGTTCTCTTTACTCTCTCCACTTGTCTGTATGTGTGTGCGCGCGTGTTTGTGTGTGTGTGTGTGTGTGTGTGTGTGTGTGTGAGTGACTGTATGCGTGTGTTTTTGTGTGTGTGTGAGTATGTTATTTGGCAATGTTTTTATTTGTGGGTCTATGTGTTTATGTGCGTTTATGTTGTGAAAAAAAAAAAAATATTTGTATAAATCTCTAATTATTTTTCAACCTATGTATATCTATCTATCTATAGATAGATAGATACGTACATACAAGGTGCGAAACAGTGGGACTGAACCCGGAACCATGCGGTTGGTTAGCGAGCTACTTACCACACAGCTACACCTACGCCTAGATAGATAGATATATAAATAGATAGATACTGAAATGCTTCAGGTAATCTCTTTTAGATAACGAATTGACAAAATTTGGAACGCCCTGTTTACAAACTTCTGCTGCTTATTTAGTAAGGGTGAAAACGAAAATATCAACTTTAGATCAACGATTCAAGTGTTTAATAATTTTCACCCGTTTATACGTCATATCTAAATTAACTTTCTATTATGATGTTTGAATCGCAAACCATATTTACTTTTGTCAATCAGGGGTTGATATTCCTAATCTGTTTCAGATTTATACGCATTGTTTCATTAATTCCTTAACAGCTGGTTGCCGTTTCCTATGACTAACTGAACGATCGTTATTTTTTCTTTTAATATGACAAATAGAATAATGCGATTCAACAAAATTCACGACTCCTTGGCACTATGAGGTTTTTAATTTATGAACTTTATGTTTGATGTCCTACACCTTAACCCTTATTCCTGTTCAAGCGGTTTAGCTATTGTGAGTTCACTCTTCTGTTCTCCTTTGAAAGTTCCCCAATGGAACATGCGTGTTGTGGCATAGCTGTGTTTGAGGAATATCTTTTGAGTCTGATGAGTTCTGCTAGAAAGCCATGGAAATGGCTGTTCAAGCAAATTAACTTCTTGAAGTAACTCAACGAAGCAGAAATGTAATCAGTGACTGAAATTTGTTTTAATAACGTTGTTCGCCTTGTTATTTTATTTATATTTTTTCAATAAATTATTATAAAACAACAAATACTTAAGGAATAAATGAAATAAAATCATAATTCAAGCAACATACAAAAAAAGAATTGATTATAATAATCAACATCTCCATCATTATGATGCTGGTTGTTAATGTTCTCTATAATAATTGTCATTATTATCATCATCATCATCATCATCATCATCATCATTATTATTATTATTATTATTATTATTATTATTATATTACCTCTAATTATTATTATTATTTTTCTTATTGTTTTCATTGTTGTCGTTGTTATTTTCGTAGCTCTTCTTCTTATTACTATTATTTTTATTCTTGTTATCATCATCAGTACTAAACATACTAGTAATAATAATATAAATAACAACAACAATAATAATGATGAGCTGGTCTTACAAATATTATCAATTTTTTTTGCGATTTATTGCGATTTTTTGTTTTTTATTTGTATCATTATCCTTATTAGTTTTAACATAAAAACACCGATGATGTTGATGTTATCAATGCTACTGACACAATTGAGAAAAGCGAAAAAATGTAATTATCCCGTAATTTTGATTAAAAGTACTACAAGAAAACTAGAAAATCAACAACCGAGACATACTATTATGTTAGTAGTAACTTATCATGGACATTTCTGACGCTGGGGAACGTTATCATGTACTTTTACATTTTAAGAGGCTTCCGTTGGTATGACATTTATTCTTCCACCATTAAAAAAAAAGTGAGTTGTGTAGTATCAGACCATGTTGTTGTATGCAATTCAGATTTCATGTCCATTTAACACTAAACTAACCGTTTGCTTACATTTGATAAATAATGATTTTGGTGCTTGGTCGTAAGTTAAAATGTTTATCATTCGGAAAACTAATATAGCTGAGTTCCAAATATATATATATATATATATTTATTTATATATATATATATATATGTGTGTGTGTGTGTATATATATATATATATATATATATATATGTGTGTGTGTGTGTGTATGTGTGTGTGTGTGTGCGTGTGTGTGTGTGTATGTGTGCGTGTGTGTGTATGTGTGTGTGTGTGTATGTATGTATGTATTGGGTTGGCAACTATGTTCGCACTGTTTTTTTTAAATTTTCGAATTTATTGCGTTTTTAAATTTTGGAATCTATTTTGTTTTGCTTTTTTTTTCTAATTAATTTTAGTTAACCTTTGTTTATTTTCAGATTATTAAAATGGAATATGAAGGTAAGACAAACGAGAATTTTCGACACCTCCTTGTTTTTGATTTTACTAAAGGTTCTAAGGTCGTAAACACTGCATGCGCCATTTCTGCTGTGTATGGAGAGGGTGCCATTGCTGGAAGAACCGCTCGTATTGGTATGCCAAGTTCAAAAATAAAACTTTTGACCTGAAAGAAGCTCCTCGTTCTGGCCGTCCAGTTGATTTCCATGAAGAGCGATTAAACCAACTTTTACACGAAAATTCTCGTCAAATGACAAGGGAACTGGCAGAGAAAATGGAAAGCATCCCCCACTGGTTCCCTAGAAGCATCATCACTTGATGGGAAATTTTCATTGGTTTCATGCTTTGAAAATATCTGAACAAGAAATGAATGTTAGCCTTAATACAAAAATAAAAAATCTTTATCCATCAATGCAGTGTTGAACACCCATCCTCATTGGTCCACACTCACTCTTTAACACACACACATGCAATAATATACACACTCTCACACATACATGCCTGCACACATTCCCACACACAAACACACACACATGTATAGAGACAGAGATAGATATACATACATACAAACCTGTATGTGCTTCGTGTGCAAGTTGTGTGTTGACATTATGGCTGTCTTCATATTTTTAATAATTGATTCGATGAAATAAAAGATAGTTGAAAAACGGTAGCATTCCCTTCCGACGCAATGAGATATTTATACTTATGTAAGATCATAATCTCAAGTTGGTAACTACGTTGGAAATGTGCAACATCTCATAAAATAACATTAAAAAACATGGTTTTTAGAGACTGCATTTGTTTAATATGTGCAGTAATGTAAAATATATTTGCCTCGAAGAGTTTAAGCTAAGATTAATATTAAAAGGTAGATTTGTACGTCAGACTAATCAAGGAATGTTTTCTCCACTGTATTATATGTCGAGTCGCCCAAGACAACAGGCCTTTTTAGTTTACGTAAAGTCTTTAATACTGCCGTGAATGGATTCACTAAAAAAATTGCTCACCTTTCTGTTTCGCTCTCACAGTGTAAATATACGTCAAGTAATCCTTGGATTTAGATTTTACAGAAGCATAATTTTGGTTGAAGAAACTCACGTTTCGTACGAGGAGTAGTATTTTGATGTGATAGGTATTGGGGATATGAGACAGATTTGATACTCATTTCACTATGAGAATGCTTAAACCTATTTTTGTGTGTTTGTTGAGATACAGTTGTATTAGTATTTAGTGTTGTAATCATATTTGCTTCTATATATTTCATCCTATATAATTTCAATGAGCTCAACCAAAATGCCTTTCACTTTTGGAGAAGAGATTCTGGATTATAATGAACTGTCATATTTATACCAATTACTATTTAGTTTCATACGTTATTTATACTTATACGCTTAATAGATAGTTTGTATCAAAATATTGTGTCAGTCAATTCTTTTATCTTATGTTACAGGTGAGTAGCCCATTCCGTTCAGAAGGTCTCAGAAGAAGGGTTCTTTTACGATGATTGAGGAAACACCTATGATTCCAAAGGTGAATTATTCAAATCTCAAAAAATCCCGTTGAACACATTGCTATGATACTCCCTCTCTACCCCCGCTAGCGATCAGTGGTCCCCTATATTGACAGCTAGGAAGGAACAAGCTCAATCGTTTATGGTCAAGAAACTCACATGCAAATCCGTGACACTATTAGCAAAGCAATATCCTCTCACCTGTCCATGATATTTTGTTTTAGGTCTAAGTGGAATATTCTTTCCAAATTTGCTAATTTGAGACACAAATGGTTCCGTACATGCAGCAACTGATAGCAAACAAAGAAGTATTACATTTTCACGTATTTCGTATTCTATGTCATACTATACAAACCGAGATAACCCACCAGTAAATCCTCACTAAAAAGGCCAGACCATAGCCTTTTAGATGACTCCTTTACATAATCTTTTCCAGATATCTAACACCAAAGTTGGTGTAGCGGTACTCTGCATACAAACACCGTTGTGAGTATGAGACGAATATCTGCATATTAAAATATCATTATGACAATAAGCATCTTATCTTTCACTATTCTATATATATTGGCAAGACGATAATTTCTGTTTTATAATGAAGAAAATAGCAACATGGAGAGAAACCATATTTTTCTCTCTCTTATCAAATATGGACTCACCCTCAGATGAAAGCTTACTTTTTAAAAGTATCACATGAAATAGAAAAACTATATATGTGTAATGCATACAGTCCTGACTCACATGTGATTAAAAAAAAAAAGGAAAACATCAACACTTTTCTGAACCTCCAGTATTCTGTCCAATTTGCAACACAGAACAAAAGAAAATTATATGCATATATATATATTTTTTATAAGCATTAACACTGCATCTCATTTTAAGAAGATTTCGAATTAAACACTATTAAAAATGTACACCTGAAATGCAATACTTAAAACTTCAAGTGTAACATACATTAAAAATACCAGCTTATAAAGTTCACATGAATACTAATCAAATCGATATTGCCAGTCATCGAATTTTTAAAAAATATGTTACAGTGAAATCTCCATTGCACTCGCTAATTCATAAAATCTCGATGAAAGCTAAAGGAAAATTAATTTTCTCTTTGATGTTTATGCAACTCATGATTTGAAAAGTGAATCGATATACCACACAGACCAATTGCAACACCTGGAAGACATTCTATATCTTACACTATTACGCATAATGTTAATATTTTTTGATCATCAGAATTGCAAAGCTGCCGTGTATATCTTCTGTCTGACCTACAAATAAAGGGCAAATTGACACATACTAAATTTGATACGGTATCAGGCGTTTGCGTTGTTTTCTTTTGTGTGAGTAGTTCTGTATGTGTACCTTTTGATCTACCATATTTAAATGAATGTATCAGTCGCAAGCTATTGCAAGTGACCACTGATTATTTCTTACATTGCGTATAATCTACATCACCATTATACATAAGTGTATTCTTCTTGACATTCCTAGAACGATATCATTTGTTTCCATTCGCCGTGTATAGAAATGGCCATCCTGTGTCGGATGAAGTAAATGGTAGATAGAGACCTCTGTACGGTAGTTGATAGGGAAAAGATAAGCTGCTCACTTTTTAAAGTTGTTGGATATTTCGAAGAAATATTTGTAATGAGAAAAAATAGCTTTGAAGTGGCGTGAGTTAGAATCTCAAAAAAATATTATATCTAAGGTAACATTGTAGATATTTGGTCCTCACACAATTAATCAAATGAAATTTGGAAGGGTACGTTGTAGAAGGCTTAGATGTGACATCTAACACAAAAAGAAAGGGAAGTAGTAGCAGAAGTACACAGCAACAAACCCATACTTCGGGTTTTGATTAATCGTGATGAATGCTTTTCAAACAGAAAAAAAGATGTGTTTGGATTTCAGTGTTACGTTACTTTAGTGTTTCGGATACATGACATAATACTTCGAACAGCGATGCATGAAAGGGCAATTTGCCAGGTTTGAAAAGATTATCCTACGTGCTTTAAGAGATTATGCCAAAATTCCTATGTATCTGATTGCTCGATGTCTAAAGAAAACCGAATGCTGCTATCGCTTCAAAGAAAGACTGCAAGCATTTCCGTTTTAGTTTATCCCTATTACTCTGCTAACAGAAATATCAAGATTTCTGTCCGAAGTTTAGTAAACACGTTCGATTTCAGAGATATAATCTGATGGGTGATATACCGAAATGATTTGAACAAGATAACGTCGATCTCATGATATATATCACACAATGTGTGCATTAGACAACTTGAATGAAAGTGCACTTGGGCAATTTCGAATAACTTAAAACCTTACGTCTCAGCTGTCATCACGGTGTCTAGTGATTTATAGTGTGACAAGTGTAAGATAACACGACGACAGTCATGTGGAAAACTTAGGTATCTAGTATCCATTCCACCCTCTAGAGATTGATTATCGCAAGTTTGTGCGATAAATACACAACATATAATATCAACTGTTCGGAATACCGAAGTTATCTCCTGAGGCTTCTTCAATACACAGTAGCTGTGGAATCATTAATGGTAGAAACTAAAGATATTCAGCAACTCTTTTCGTATCAATGGTCCCATTATTAACCGATTTCCTTGTGACGATTGTCCTGCTACCTGCTGTTCTACTGAGAGACAAATTTCTCTGCGTGGAGGCGTTGACCAAACATTTGCAAAATACACGTGAAAGTGAACATGAGGATAGAGGGTAAATTTTTACTCTCGAAAAGCATTCATAAATAGTTTTAATTGCAACGTGCAAATATAATGTAATTAATATAGCTTGCTTAGTGTATGAACTTGTGGACTGGTGGAAAACAGTATGTTTTGATTGCTTACATTAGTGTTAAGTGTGGCGTCGACGCTATAGCAAGATCTTCGCTAATAATATTCGAGGATAAACACTTTTCCGGAATTATTTGATTTTCGTTATTTATTTGTGTACTTATGTTTTGTCCTGTTAGACTCTATCTAATTTTTCAGAATTGTCCGTTCCTATACAACCATACTTCTAAAGCATTCATTCACACCTATTTTTTCTCTTTCCTATGATTATTGATGTTGTAATAATGATAATAATAATAATGACAATATCGGCTTCAAATTTTGCAACAAAGGCAGCAATTTAGGAGGAGGGGATGAGTTGATCCCAATGTAAATTGGTACTTAATTTATCAGCCCGTAAAGGATGGAAAGCAAAGTCGACTTTGGCGAAACTTGAACTCAGAACGTAGCGACAGGCGATATATCGATAATCATTTCGACCAGTGCGCTAACGATTCTGTCAGCTCGCCACTTTAATAATAATAATAATAATAATAATAATAATAATAATAATAATAATAATAATAATAATAATAATAATAATAATAATAATAATAATAATAATAATAATAATAATAATAATAATAATATTTAATAATAATATCAATAATAATGATACTCTCTACTATACTTTCATTATCACAATCATCATTATCATCATCATCATCTTCATCGTCATCGTCATCATCATCATCATCATCATCATCATTATCATCATCAGTATAATTAGGATATTCCCATTTTATTAATGCTAAGACATAATTAGATTCTGCATTGCCTACACCTACAGACAGACATTTCATTAAAAGAAATGTCAACAAATTTGAAATTTGAAAGAAAGGAATATTAGGCGGTACGGTTTACAGGAATGTTGAAGTATGATTGCAGCTGCTGTCTGTCTTGAACGATTTTGCTTCTTAATGCGAAAATATGATATTTTCGGAAGATGGATTCGATAAATATACTAGCAAATATGTTGGCGTGAGCACTTTAGTAGGCCGCTTATGCAACAGTCAGTCATCAAGAAAAGAAAACAGCAGTGAAGATCAGAAATAAATGTTGCGCCAGCACAAACACTTACTAAACTGAAAGTGGTCTGGAAGCAAACGTTTTTGAACCTCTCAGCATTTATATTGAAATATTGAGAATCAGCACATTTTTGAACGAAATTAGTTGGTTAAGAATAAGGTGGGTTAAGGACATATTCATAAGTTGGTTAAAGATATATTCATAATGTGAAGTTGCAGAAGGTTCTTAACAAAACATGGAATACCTGTTTCTGTGAAAAGGTAAGAAACAATAACTAGAAGAAATAAAACATCGATTTACTCACTTAAATATACCTTTGAAACACAGCTGAATATTTATATTCCACTCACAAACAATTCTAAACACATTGCATATTGAACGTGTTCTAAATATAGCGATAATATTTGTTACCATGAAGCCAGTGCTGAATGTGTGATGGTGACTTCTATATGCAGTATTTCTCTTTTCACGAAAGCAGCAACTCGACCTCCAAATGCCCACTCACCGAATGAAATTAAACCTCGAAAAAACAAGTACCTACATACAAAAAGAAACACACACACACACACACACACACACACACACACACACACACACACACACACACACACACACACACACACGCGCATACACACATACACATACACACACACACACACACAAGGACATACACTCTTATATAAGTTATATATATTTTATATATGTTAGATCTCTGAACAAGGTATAGACAGCAACTGCACGACAACGTGAAGTATATTTGCCACTTAAATGCGGCTAGACCCTAAGGGTGAATGCTACTGTTGCTTTTAGCTCCTGGAGAACACCTCCCCCGGCTGGCTATTGACACACTTTCTGTGCCCTATCAGTATTTGCAAAGGGAAGTCATCCTTCCCATCGTCGATCTGACGTGATACGCACGGACAGTAGCATTCGCCATTAGGGTCTAGCCGCATTTAAGTGGCAAATATACTTCACGTTGTCGTGCAGTTACTGTTTATACCATTTGTTGAAAAGGTCTGTTCCTGAGCGGCTATAATTCGCGTTTCTGACTCTTATTTCGTATTCTCTCCCGTCAACCAGAACCAGTGGTTTTTTCCTTCTGTATTAGCATTTTCTTTCATTTTGACATCCATTTCGGTGTTCTTTGTTCTATGCAGAAAGTTAAAAAAACGATCGTACATAACTGTGTACACTTAGGTGATACTTGAGCCAAAAACCATTGATACCATCTGGCCTGGAGGCGTTCAAATTTGGTATTTTCTTAATCATCACTTTTACATTCTTATCCGCGATACTTAAATTCTTTGTGTCACTCCATGGGAGCATGGATTAGTAAAGGTAGCAATATATCTCCACAAAAGAAACAGACACCTGGATGATGGTAAATTTTACTTTGTGGCAGGAAAGGCTGCAAAAGACAGACAAAGACCGACCGCATCTGTTGAGGCGCGAAGTAGCTATCTAAGCTCTGAGGAATTGACAAGGGATAAGGATGCGAAGCAGGGGAGAAGGTGGACGTAATTTTATGAGAGTTTTCTTCTTCTTCTTCTTCTTCTTCTTCTTCTTCTTCTTCTTCTTCTTCTTCTTCTTCTTCTTGACGGAGAAAATAGCGGCATTATATCAGGTTTATTTTTACGTTCTGAGATCAAGACTATACCGAGTGCAGCATTGACTTCCACCATTTGAGGGTCGATAAAATAATTACCTGAAGAACACAAGGATAAATATAATTGAGTGGAACCATACAGTTAAATTTCCGGTTTGTTCCTGATTTACAAAGATTCATTATTGTTACTGTTGCTATTATTGCTACTATCACGGCAGAACAACGATAAAACTGGAATTTTAACAGCTGTTTGCTCCTAGATTTACGTTGCATCTCTTCAAAGTGTTTCAGATTTAACTCAAAGCACTACTGCTTATAAACACGTTTTAAAACCAACACTTATAGTGCTGCTATTGTATATAAAACCGCATTGTTACTGTATCCATCAGTCTGTCTAATATGAGTGTATATATATCTATGTGTGAGTATATGTATACATATATATATATATATATATATATATAAATATAATGTGTTTTATATATGAATATGTGTGTGTGTGTATATATGTATATATGTATATATATATTATATATATACATATATATATATACACGCATATATGTATATACATATATGTGTATATATATATATATATATATATATATATATATATATATATATATATATATATATATATATATATATATATATATATATATATATATATATACATATATATATATAAATGCATATATTTTTGTACATATATACTTAGATATGTATGAATATACAGATAGATGAACAGGTTCCATTACACATGAACATATGCGTATACGTTCATGTCTTTCTTTGTGTATGTGGAGATAGATACAGACTAGAAACCATAGCTGAAGCACAGAACAGATGATAAATACAAAATAATAATTGTTTATAATGTAGTCTTTGTTATCCGAATGTGTTATATATCGTGAGATTTATCAATGCCCCATTTGGCAATAAACAGGAAGGAATTTCTTTAAAGCTTGCCCCTTTCAAATATTATTTGAAACTGAATTACACAGTAGCAAATCTATTTTTCCCTTGATCCGTCGTTCTAAATACAATTCGAACATTTATATTATTCTTGACAATACATTAAATGCTATCGGCATAAAACGTATAGGACCACTAACAACAATAAACTATTGCAATATAGTTTAAGGCCTCTTTTATTCAAGCATACTGTTATCAGCATTTAATATGTAAGTCTTTACTTAATATATTTGCATGTATTGGTGCATATGTACGTAGCACAAACACACACACACACACACAGACATTCACATATATATGTATACATATATAGGTGTGTTGCTTGTTTCATTGCTTCTGCAATTATTACTGCAAGGCTATAATGTTACCAAACAGATATTTAAGGGACTGTTAACATATATTGTTAAGATCTGCAAATGAAATCGGTGAAAAGAATGAAACATTGATTCCATGGAATAACACCTAAAAAGCTATTAACAGATCACACATAGGAATAGTGAAAGCTTTTTGTATAATTTACAAAAATGTTTAAAACCTGCAGAACATCTTTAAAAGTAAATCAATAACGAACAGTGTTATAATAACATCCAATTGTTCATTGCCAGTTATACACATCTTGGGAAAATGTAGCCAATGTACTGATTCAGCTAGTCATAATAACATTACTTTATTTTTTCCATTCCGTACAAGCTCAGAGTAATGATGTCATTGTCAGGGTGCCACAAATGTATGCTAATAACGTTTTTGGTTTGAAAAATACATTAGCTTGATTATAATGTCAATAACATTTTCGATATCGTCTTTTCAAAAACCGAAATAAATTCATGAGTAGAATTACCTTTCAGAACTTTCCTTTTAATATTACTAGTTTCACTCCAGGTTTATCACGTGCAGGATGTATAAGGCTACTAACCGAAGCTCAGCATAAAATAAAGCCTTTGCGTGTTGTAGTTAAGTATTTTCTGTGGTAGTTCCGTTTGAAAGTTGTCAGAAAAAAGCTATTCTTTACCTGTAGGTATTTCAGTGAACGCTTTTGTTTTGACCTAACGATAAAAATACTGGTACCGTTGCATTCCTTTGCCTAAATCGAATGACATTTTATTAAGGTCGTTTCCGGAGGAGCAGCTTGATAGCTATATGACCTAATTTTATATAGGGATTGGCATTTTCTGGCAAAATATTGGTACAGGCACTGGCGATTTGAGTTTTCATTTATCAATTTACGCCAGTTTCAATTTTGAATATAAGACGATGTCATTGTGTTATTGAATTATTCTGCTAGATTCTTTCCTTTCAATATTACTACTTGCACTCCTGGTTTATTCTGATTGTTTCCTATGCCTGTTGCTTCTGCCTCTGTAATATATACCGCATCATCATTTTCTTTTTTATTCCCTTTGTGTGACCCTCAGAGATGTTGAAGCTTGTGGATAATGAAATACAATATTGTATTAGAAAAAATATTATTCCCAAAAGCACTATCTCTCTTATTTGAACAAAATTACTCAAAATTTATTTTTTTAAATTCAGGTTTAAGACAAATTACGACCTTTAAGAACATATATTAAGGAAATCCCTGTTTGTCATACGTGGCTGCGAAGAGCTCACTGGAAATGATTAGTGACAATGCACCTATAATTTTCCGGAACACGCTTTCGTTAAATTTACATAAATCACTGCACATATTTTTCACAAAAATCTTCATATAATTTCTCATCCATCGATTACAGAAGGAATTATAGGCATTTAATTGTACCATACAATTTTAATTTAAAAACGGTGTCACTGTTTTACAACACACACACACACACACACACACACACACACACACATATATATATATATATATATATATATATATATATATATATATATATATATATGTGTGTGTGTGTGTGTGTGTGTGAGAAAGTTGGTATGTGAAAGCACGTGGTTGGATGTATAAAAGATAATAAGAGTGAAAAAACTACGGAAGGCTTGTGTTACATGGTTAAAGTATATATTTAAATTATGTCAGAAAAATGTTAGAAAAATGTTAGAAAAATGTTATAAAATCTTTTTGGTATATAAACATTGTATTTTGAGAAATAACCGGTTTCGTGTTGTCTTTTCAAATTTCTCTACTTCATTGTAACCTATTCGCTCCAATCTAGCAGCGAACAGGTTACAATGAAGTAGAGAAATTTGAAAAGACAACACGAAACCGGTTATTTCTCAAAATACAATGTTTATATACCAAAAAGATTTTCTAACATTTTTCTAACATTTTTCAGACATAATTTAAATATATACTTTAGCCATGTAACACAAGCCTTCTGTAGTTTTTTCATTCTCATTATCTTTATATATATATATATATATATATATATATATATATATATATATATATATATATATATATATATATATATATATATATATATACGTACATATATATATATGTGCGTGTGTGTGTACGTGCTTGTATATATACATGCATATATATGTATGTATATATATATATATATATATATATATATATATATATATATACGAGGCTTAACTGTTATCGGTGCTGTGATCGAAAGTTACTTTTTAGCCCAGCTAAAGTTCTACTATGTCTTGTACAGAATTGGCAGCTGAAACCTTTACCAGCAATAGTGGTTGGAATTGGGCTTCATGTACCTTTGCATGTTGTTTAAGTTCTCCCGCTGAATTAAACTCCCTTCTACATACCTGACAGTTATGATCAGTATGGTGTGTAGCACCACCACCAGCGGCCTGGTTTCAATAAGAAATCGAAGTTTGTCACTGCTTTTTTGAAGTTATATCTGGTTAGCATCACTCGATCCTCAGTTATTTATCAATTTTAATTACATCTTTTTTTAGAGATCTATTTGACATACAAACTTTCTGTGTTTTAAGTGTATTTATTTCTAAACTATACTTTTCTTTTACGTAATGTTTATGCAAGGTATATTTTGTGTGTTTTATATGCACAATTAAACATAAAAATGTACGCATATAGTTACGTTTATATAGATAAGTACATGCCTTAATACATTTTCCACATAAACACATACACTAACTAACACACACAGAAGCACATACATACGTACATACATACGTACATACATACATACATACATAATACATGCATGCATGCATACATACATACATACATACATACATACATACATACATACATACATACATACATACACAGACACAACTTGCACACACAGACATATTTGTGTTTGGTTAAAGGTTACAAATTTTGTTCGGTTCAGGTAGATTATTTCTCAGAAATTTTCTAAATGAACTAAACTATTTAACCATTCATGTTCTTAAATGACTGAAGGGTATTTATTCATTGGTTTGTTTATACCAAAATTTATTTGGCGAAGTTACAATGTTGCTGTATTGTTATATAGCGTGCATATATATTTCCCTCTAGGGTAGTTTTGAAAATCTATTTGCGGATGAGAAAGAGATTATTTTGCTTGATTAATTATTTGTATTCATAGAGAAAATATTCATACTATTTTAGAGAAAAAGTGGACGGATTTCGTATGGAAGGCTTTTTATTGAAGGAGATGTATTGGAAAAAGCTGGCATCTGAGAATTTGATTGATAATGTCTTCTTGAATAAGGTTTGTGCGTTTTCTAGGTGTGCATTATGTTATACTTATTCTGATATCTGTCACGGAATTACAGTCAAGGTGGAACATACACACATACATATATATATATATTCATATATTCATACAAATGTAACAATTATTGGATTCATATTAATGGAAGTTTCCCTGGGTATACCTAGATCTATTTGTTCATAAAGAAAACTGAGAACTACAAATTTCCAAATTACCTTCGTACCGAAATAATTTGATATTCATATTACTTTACTATATTACGCTAAATACAAATCACTACACCTTTACGGCTTATCTGACTGTAATTAGGCCCCGCTACATGAAGCGACAACTCCTCCTTTAAAAGACGAGCTAAGATTTAATTACGGTGCTGTATTTGAATTCTGTTCTAGAACGGATTAGATATTTGTTCGATACGAACATTGCTATCATTAATTTAATAATCCTCATCGTAGATGCGAACGAAAATTTCCTGAATATTCTTTTTTCTGAAAAATACATTGTTCTAAGTAAAAGCATAAATGCATAGAAAGCCAGCAACGATATTCATTTGCCAATATCTAAATATAAATATATGCCAGATTTGATAAATATAAAACCAACGCATTCTCTCAAAGGAATAGCAATGTCTAGCTTCGATAAACTGCTAGAAAGATTAAGACTCACTCTTAATGAATGTAGAGACGCACGTATTTACTTATAAATACATTCCCATTCATTTATATACATGTATAATACTTGTAGTGAAACATCAAAATGCTTATTAAACAAGCCTATGTTGTTTGCAATCAAAATGAAAATATTAGGAAGAAAAATCAGTCACATTTGTATTTGTAAATCATTAAAAGTTGTTTCTTATATTGATTGAATCTGTTTTGAGATGAATAGAAATCCTTTTGCCCTCAGAAAATAATATTTCATTCTGCTGGAGTTTTCAATAAAAGATCACAATAGACTCTTTATAATAATAAATAATAAAATAGATTCTGTTATATTTATTCTCTCATAATGTTATCATAAATCATATTAGAAGTAAATTATTTTGACCATTGTTACAAATGCAATGATTTCTCTGCATTATATTTTAGACTCTATAATTAACTCGCTTTCTTTTATCTCTGTTTGCGAATAAATAATATGGATTTAAGAACAAGTTTGGGCAAATTTCAAAACGCTCTCTTTGATAAAAGTTGTAAAAATTACTGACACAGTATAAACATTACTAACTCCATTAAAATAATTATATTTTCTCTCCCAAAGCCTCGTTCGCTTTCTATCAGTCTTACTACGGCTTTCATCTGTCATCAAGTCAATAAAAATACCAAAAATACAACACAATAGGTCACTTTCTATAATACTGATGCCAAGTCAAAAAGTAAGGCTCCACGTGTGCATTTGAACTCCTAGAAACAGCAGCTAAATCTATTGGTTTTACATGATCTTAAAATAATGCGGAATGAAATATCATAGTAGTAAAGGTCATTGCCAAAACTAGGAATTGTATTGTAGTGTGATATTTTACTGTTATTTCGTTTTGCTTATATTGCTCACGATATCAAGAATATATATACATGTATACATACATGTATATATATATATATATATATATATATATATATATATATATATATATATATATATATATATATATATATATATATATATATAAACTTTAAATAGAGCTCAAAACTGATTCATTGAAAATACTTTATAATAATAATAATAATAATAATAATAATAATATTGGCTGTATATTGCTAATAATAATAATGATAATAATAATATAAATAACAATAAAAATGGAACACCGAGGAGATGAAGTATCCTATATTTTATAATATTTTATATTTTATAATATGTATTAATCATTCTAGATGTTCCATCGAAATGTTCATAGGTCATTTTCATTATTATTATTATTATTATTATTATTATTATTATTATTATTATTATTATTATTATTATTATAAACTACTGAAACACAACGGAAAGAATATCGTAAAAGAAACGTCTAGTGTAAAATTTTGAAACAAAAGCTGAATGCATTTCTCATAGACAAGAAACAGTACAAGTCACTTTCATCTCTCCTAAATGTAAATGGAAGAGATACAAAAAGAGGAAGCTTTTAAATTGCATTGAAGGTTGCAGAACTGGAAAGCTTTACAAGACAAGCAAATCACGCCATGATTGAAATATATTTTCATGGTCAATTTAAATTTTACGCACCATCTATAAACATATTTAACATCAAATAAATTACTTTGTCCCAGGTACAATTTGAAAGGATTCGTAACATACCTTATTGATTTTATATAATAAACTTTTCAATATATATTACCTATAGTGTATTTAATAGCATTATTTATATTTCCTTTCATAAAGTTGTTTATATTTTGCAGACTTTAGTTTGTTATCGTCTGATGTGTGGAAAAAAATAGTACAATACAAATTAATCAGAAAGCACATATGTAAAATATTACATTCTTAATAAGTTAAAGCATCAAACGTGTTTTATATGTTTTGAAAAAAAAAACGATTCAAGAAAACAATATAATAGGAGGAAATGAGGTCCTGTGTTACAGTTGTCGATACTTGCGAAATGTTCTGCATAAACAGTTGGATGCCCAATAGCGCACAACACAAAGAAACAGACATAGATACGTATATATATATATATATATATATATATATATATATATATATATATATATATACAGAGAGAGAGAGAGAGAGAGAGAGAGAGAGACGATGAGAAAATGGTGGACAGATAACAATGAGAAGTGTGTCTTTTGCATTACGAACCCGTTATTTCATTAGTTAGAGTGAGAGTGAATATACGATCGTTTCTGTGTACCATGGTGAGGAAAATGTATATTTATATTGTAACAGCTTTGTTCTTGGACTCTAATATTCTGTGACGGTTTTGTGCCTTGCACTCAAATATATTATAACAGCTTTGCGCTGTCTTTGAAGTGAGTTTCGCCATATATTTTTCTCAATACATAATTGAACCATATAGGAATATTTTATTTGTTGATTCCTTTCTCTAACCCGTATATATATATATATATATATATATATATATATATATATATATATATATATATATATATATAAGATTCAAATAAGCAAAATATATAATAATAAAAAGTCAGTGTACAATATGTGCCTGTTTACTTGAAAGAAGAGTAAAAACTCTCCAAAACCTCGCATTTCTCGCTATATGTAAACTAGCACGGAGAATATAACAAATATATTTCTCCGATATTGTCCTTCCACTTGTAAAATACATTTAGTAAAATACAATTAACATCATGTACATCCAAGTATTAATTGATTTCGCTACTGTGTCGAATCTCAAAGCTCTCAACTAAGCTTACTACATAAGCTATTTCAATTAACATATTTATGTCTCCGTGCGCGTTGTTCAGCTGAAAGCTCCTCGTCTTCCAAACGAACATTAGTGAGCAAGTATAAATTTAAAATTCAAATAACTTTTCATTAACAATATAAATGATGCTAAACAATGGTCATAGCATATTTTTGTTTCCTGTAAGAAAGTACGCAAATGATAATCCGGTATTTTGCCCGTATTGCTAATCCCTCGTTACCAACTTTCTCTGTGTCTCTTACACAGTCTCTGTCTCCATCTCTTTCTCTCTCTCTCCATATATATATATATATGCCTATGTGTGTATGTGTCTGTGTGTGTATGTGTGTGTGTATGTGTGTGTATGTGTTTGTATGTGTGTGCGTGTATGTGTGTGTATGTGTGTGTATGTGTGTGTGTATGTGTGTGTATGTTTGTGTGTGTGTAATATATATATAGAGAGAGGGGGAAGGAGATCTGATAAGAGAAGGGAGATATGAGAACAGGTCTTGATTCATTAATTTAATGATGTTTCATAATCTCGGAATTTATACAATAGTTATTACATCAACAAAAAATAAATACATAAGCATACGCGTATATACAAGTGTAATGCATAATCTAACCGCCAGATAGTTTCATTTAAATCATCACCTTGACTACAGAAATCCAGCTGATTAGATACATATCCTAGACAATAGATTATTCGCAGGTTAACATTTATGGTTCCCTTTAAGGAAGCAATGCCTATTGAGCAATAAAAATTCCGAGAAAGAAGCGGTAGATGATTACAATAAAATCAAAGTAAAACAAGTTTTAACAGGAAGATGTGGATTTAATCGAAAAATAGCAGTAAAATAATTTTTATCAAAGAATTTGCTTCTAAAGATGTGCTTATAAAAGGATTTTTTTTTCTACAGAGAGGGTGATCGTCCCCGGAGTAATGAATAAAGCATAAAGTAAATGAGGATATGCAAATACAGGCAAATAAATATATGGATAAAAAGAAAAAGAAAGAACAAAATAATTTATGGAGATCAAATAGCAGGGGTGTCCTTTACGTTGATGGAATTTCATACGAGCAGCTTAATATTTTTTCAACCGCTGTATCGCTTCTTCCTCGGTAATTCTCTACCATGCTTTTAATTCGTTTCATTTGCGTATTGCAATAAATGTCACAATTCGTCAATTTTCCTCACTACTTCACAATTCCATTGCTGTATAACGTTTCCTTACCTTTCAATTATCCAACTGATTCATACATTTTGTGAAAATTTTGATCCTCAAGAGAATATATATCACTTCACCAGCAAATATCTAATACCTAGCGCCTTTCCTGCTGTTAATTTATGCATACATTCTTGTATGTTGATTCGCGATTCCTTTTCTTTACGTTAGAATATCAACAAAATCTCGTTTTACGACAGAGATATCCGCGAAATCTCAAATTTTCCCTACCTTTTCATTATGTATTTCTTATTAGGTATAAATATTGAACCCGTGTATTCATGAATAACATTCCTCTGAACCAGTTATAATCATCCCTCTCCTTATAAATAAAGCACACACACACATACGTATGTAAACACAAACACACACATGCACACTTATGTAGTGACACTCACATATACAGTTATAAAATAGTCATTAAAGGTTGTGTTCTTGAAGTTTATTTCCATTCAGCGTTCCTTATGTAGGAAGAATATTTGTAAATTTAATGAGGTTTTATTTTTGAACTACACTTAGTAGTGTAACGCAGTAATGGATCGGGTGTTACTCTCATTGACCTTGAAATGATGAAAGTCAATGTTACCATCAGGGGTAATCGCACTTAGATGTACAAAGCTAGAAGAAATAACTCAAGGGATTGTTCAAACACGCTGAGTAATCTGTTAGCTCATGCAAATAGAAATTAATATTTCAGCTATTTCTTAATTCATTGATTTAACAAGTAGTTTTCAACTGAAATGTTGATGTATTCTTTCAATATAACATTGGCAAATTTGAAGGAAAGATTTAATCTGAGTATGGCGACATTATTTGTCAATAGGGACGATAGAGAAAGAAACTCGTCTAACATTACTGATGGAGAAAATTAAGGAATTATTGTTAGTTATACCTAAAATTGCTGTCAGATGATTAGCCAGAGAGATATATTGTGTAAAATGTTGTTTCAGAATATATTTTCAATAAAAGTGATACTAAGTTAGTTCTACAATATTCTACCGTTTAGCCCAATTTCATCCACATAGGTTCATAGTATTCTGAAAAATCCGGTTTATAAAGCGAACAGTATCTCTTCAATGTTGACCCATTAAATGAAAATTAATTTTTGATATAGAATGTGACTAGATTTTGATGAAAAAGTAAAGATTATACATCCATATAATAATTATGATTTCTTTGTCATCTCGACACAATTGAATTTAGAAATATTTTGCATCAAGTTATAAAATTAATAGACATTAATATGATATTCATTCCCAAAATATTGCATTCTTAAATAATTGGACAAATATTTATTTATGTTTACAATTCCTGACTCGAATATATATATATATATATATATATATATATATATATATATATATATATACATATGTATGTATGTATGTGTGTATGTGTGTGTGTGTGTGTGTGTGTGTGTGTGGGTGTGTGTGTGTATGCATGTGTATATATATATATATATATATATATATATATATATATATATATATATATATACCTTCACAAATATGCAGACACGCAGACATACGTCGAGACACACAAACACACACGCAAGCACACGTTCACATTCATACATATATATATATACAGACGCACATAAACTTATAAATATACAAAAATATATAAGGATGTATGTATACAAACATTGAAGACGTTTATGTATATACGTGGTATATTCTCGATTGCGGTTGTGAATTATTTTGAAAGAGGAATGAATCGTTTCATTCAGAGAAGCAATTTTTGTCTAAAATTTACTTCAATGTATGCGAAATCTCATTAGCATTACAAAAGGGTGACATCAAACAGAGGTGAAAGACGGAACTACAAGCAATAACGAAAAATTGTATATGAGCAAGTATTGGCAATTTAATTTCTCTGAAAAATTGAAATATTTTTTCAATGCGATTGACTGAATTTTCAAAGATAAGGTATGATATTTGAATATGTCAGCATACGTCCTTCTCTCGGTTAATGAAAAATTCGCATACCTGTCTAGTGTTATAAAACAGAATAATTCAGTGAGAAATCATATTACTGACGTAAATATATTGATTTATTCATGTTATTCTTTAGTAAATTAGTTTAAACAAGTACCCCTGTATTAAATTTACACATTGTGTCACTACTAATAACATCACAAGAAAAATATCGTGCAAGAATACGAGTCTGCATATACATGTGTGCGTGTGTGTATATGTACGTATATACATACATGCATATACATATAAATAGATACACACACACACACACACACAAGTCGTGGGGTCGATTTGTTCGACTGAAGGCGGTGCTTCAGCATGGCCGCAGTCAAATGACTGTAACAAGTAAAGAATAAAAGAATAAAAGAACACACGTACACAAATATAGAGACAATTATACACACACAGAGCGAGATAGATTTCCATATATATCTATATAGACGCGTATATTTTATGTATATACATATATGAGTGTATACATATGTATTAGTGCATTTGTGTATGTATATATTTATATATATATATATATATATATATATATATATATATATATATATACAGACACAAATATATATATACACACACACACAAACATACACACACACATATATATATATACACACACACACACCCCTCTATATATATATATATATATATGCGTGTGTGTGTGTGTGTGTGTGTGTGTGTGTGTGTGTGTGTCTGTTTGTATGGTGTGTGTTTATGTGTCTGTTCTTATGTATCTATGTGTGTCTGCACACCCAAAATTCATTAATTGATCTTGTCTCCTTGGAGAACAAAAAATGTCAAGCGACGCGCATGGATGCATACAAGAAGACAAAAAGACAAACCGCCTAACTGCTGGGATTACCGATACTTATCCCAGCAGTCAGCAAATATTCTCTTACCTCTTAAAGAATCTCTACGACTTTAAAACTTTTTGGTCTACCCCCGTAGTGCAACTACTGTGTTGATCGACATTAGTACATACTTAAGCCACACAGACGTGTGTCCCTATAGATACTTATGCAAATCCCATTTCCCTGCTGCATGTGTGTGCGTGTGTGCATGTGTGTGTGTGGGTGTGGGTGTGTGTGTGTGTGTGTGTGTGTGTGTGTGTGTTTGTGTGTTTGTGTGTGTGCGTGATTGTCTGTTTGAGTACATCTATGTACAGAATTGTGTGTGTGTACCAAGATAACATCTTACCAAGATAACAACTTCTAGTTTAAATCCTACAGCGCCATTAGAGCCTTGAATAGTCTTTATTTGGGCAAGTTACATTTTCAGAAGTTACATCTTATTATTATTTATTATAATATTGTGCAAAATACAGAGGAAGCAAACTATATATAATAAAAAGGCTGAATCCTGAAGTACTACAGGAGACTTTAAGGAATTACTTGGTATACAAAAAAACTACCGCATGCATTCTTTAGTTTTAATAAAATCTCTGAATATTGTTCTGGATTCAGTGTTTCGCCTAATATAAATACATCCATAGGGCGAGTTTAAATTATTCTCTGCTGGCGATCCCTTTTGGTTATTAATTATGGATTTTTGGCTCTTTATAATTCTAAAATTTTGAGTTAAATCTAGTGTTCAGGCATGCATTATTTCCAGTTGCTTAGGCAGATTTAATCGAAGGTTTTGATTTTGCATTCAATATCATTACTTCGGCTCGGTTACGCAATAAATTATTAAGGTAAAATAAATTAGTATTTCGTGTTGATTCAAATTTTAGGATTAATTCTCAAAGCACCGAAACAGATAAAGATTGTGATACTAGAAACAATTGTGAAATCCTGAAAATTTCTATTGTTCAATTCAGTGGAAACGCTGGTATGATCTGCGACGATTTTATCACTACTCGACTTTAGTATTCTGCACAAAATTGGGAAATTTAAGTTGAAGTATCTAGCGTTAGAGAAGATTCGCTGTTAATACTCACATTTTAAAAGGTTTAATTATGTTGACAGTTATTTTATTTAATAGCTTTTAGTTGTTATAGAAGAAATCAAAACTCATGGCGTAAATCATAGATCCTTCAGATACCAGAGCGACGCTTTTAATAATTTCAAGTGTTTCAGAGATTATATCTATTAATTGTTCAGTCCGTCTTTATATAACATTTTGTAGCATATGAGGCAGTAAATCAAGTGTAACGTCGAATTTAAATTTGTATATAGATAGCAAATTTCCTTTATGAGAATAATTACCGAAAAAATCCGATTTCAATTACATATATCAACTCTCGCATCCTGGCAAGGAATCGAACATGTTGAGATTTGATACCTTTAGCTATTGTTTCCAGGGTTTCATCATTCTTCGAGGAGGGGTCATCCTTGAACTCATTTCTACTGTTGTCTGTGTCTGGCCAGTGGTGAGCATGTAGGCTCCAGAGAGCGATTGGTACCAAGCGCCGTCCTCTCTTTAGTTGTCCTCCTCGAACGTCTCCGTTATCTTGTCCTTATCGTTACCCTGTTTGCCGACGTGTTTTCTTTCAATCTCGCGAAAGGGCCAACACAGCTATAGTCCGTCTCTTTGTTTAATTAAAATGATGTCATTCCTGCAAGCCATTAAAGCCATCGCTGTTTAGTAATGCATGGGATACAATGCGAAATAAATATAAATTGACATACAGCAGGAATTCGTAATCCACATTCAGGCAATTTGGAAAAATATATAGATATTAGATAATTAGTTACAAGTATTTTGTTAGGAATGGATAATTTTAAAAGGAAAACAATACGATTTCACGTTATAAGCATATTAGTGAATTACAGATGTCAGAGTCGATATGAAAGAGAATTCGGCGTCCCGAACTTTGCTACTGCAGCATTAAACAATATCATATAATAAGCCAGTAGATCATGTATATATGTTCCGATTAGATGACTTTCAAAATACCAATGATTGATTATGGTTCATCATCCGGGACAAAGGTCTGGTATTCCATCATTAAATTAACTCGCTGTAGCAGTATACTGCTACAATTATCACAAGAAAAAAAAATAACACACACATATGCAGATACAAGCACACAACGGAATTTATGGTTATGAGCGTACACGTGTGTGTAAGTGAAAATTTATAAGTCCGTACACTCTATCTCTCTCTCTCTCTCTCTCTCTGTATATATATATATATATATATATATATATATATATAGTTAAAAAAAAGCACAAAAAACAATAACAAAAAAACAACAAAGTGAGGACGTAATACGGATAGTGTTAGACGTAATACGGGAAAGGAAAGAGAGAGTGTATGACGTTTCGGGCGTAGCCCTTCGTCGGAAAGATGGAAAGTTCGGAGAATGGAAAAAACGGAGAAATAGGAAGATGGTACCGATGCACACGAGGTTACATTGTGAAAGGACCGGAAGAGGAGGTGGTGGGGGAAAAGTTCTTTCTAAGACAGGACAGTGAAAAAGGGAGATGAATATCTGTGCGTGCGCGAGAGTCTGCGAGTGTGTGTGTGATAACAGAACGTGTGTGTGCGTATGTATGTGTGTGTGTGTGTGTGTGTGCATGGTTTGGTGGTTTATCTGTTAGTGAGTATGTGTGTTTGTGTGTGTGTTACGTAGTAGAAGGAATTAGTAGCAGGAATAGTTAGTGGATGCTTATGGACAACGTTAGGTGGAACGTCAGCAGGCGGTTTTTGAGTATGTGTGTGTTCGTGTGTGTGTTTGTGTGGGGTTGTATGTGTTGGGTACGTGTACGTGTGTGTGTGTATTTTGGATGTGCGCGTCTGTGTATGTGTATGTTTTTGTGCGTGCCTGTGTGTTTGTGTGTATGTGTATGTTGTGTATATATGCGTCGCTGTGTACGTGTGTGTGCGTGCGTTTGCTATTGTATGTGCGTGTGTTGTTTATGCCCATGTGTTTGATTGTATGCGTGTCTGTGTGAGTGTGTAGTGTTGATGAGAAGTGTGTGTGCGTGTGTGTGTATGTGGGTGTGTGCGTGTGTGTGTGTATGTGTGTGGATGTGCGTGTGTATGTGGGATTGTGAGTGTTAGGTACGGGTGTGTATGTGTGTGTATTCGCATGTGTGTTTATGTGTGTTTATGTGTGTCTGTATGTGTGTGTCCGTGTGCGTGTGTGTGCGCGTGTGTGTATATTTTTTTGTGCGTGCGTGTATGTGTATATTGTGTATGTTTTCGTGTGTGTGTGTTGTGTATGTGAGTGAGTATTGTGTATGTGAGAGGTGTGGGTGCGTGTGTGCATGTGTGTATATGTGTATGTGTGTGTGTGTTTTTGTGTATGTGAGAGGTATGTGTGCGTGTGTGTATGTGTGTGTGCGTGCGTATGTGTGTGAGAGCGTAAGGATGTGTGCCAGGTATGTGTGTTATTTTGTGTATGCACTCCTGTGTGTATGTGTGTGCATGTGTATGCGGCTGTGTATGTAGGCGTGCGCGTATATATGGGCGTGTGTGTGTATAGGGCTGTGTAAGGTGTGTGTCTCTACCACTGTGCGTGTGTGTGTGTGTGTATGTATGTGCGTTCGTCTATATGTGTGTGTGAGGGCGCGCATGTATGTTTGTCATGTGTGTGGGCGGTATATATGTAAGGTGTGTGTGTTAGGTGTATGGGAGGTATGTGAGGTATGTGTGAATGGGGGTATGTATGGGTTGTCAGGTGTGTGGGAGGTATTTGTGAATGGGGGTATATGTGGGTTATGTGTGCAAGGGTGTGTATGCTTGTGTGTGTGTGTTTGTATGTTTGCGTGATTGTTAGTGTGTGTGTGTATGCGCAAGTGTGCGTGTGTATGTGCGTTTGTATAAGCGTGTGGGCGAGTCTGAGCGTGTAAGTGTATGCATATTTGTTGTGTGTGTGTGGTGTGTTGGGGGTTAGGTGTGCTTACATGTGTGTGTATGGGTGCGTGTATTTTTTGTGTGTGGGCATGTGTGCGTGTAGGAAGGGGTGAGATAAATTGTGGAAAATTGTAGTGAATGTAATAACAAGAGAATAATGGATATAAAGTAAAGGGGACGGAAGGCCCGTAGGATCCTCCGGCGAAGCGATAGGGTGGCAGGGTGGAAACGGAGTGGGAAGGGGGGACGGTTAGGGGGTTGGTGTGGGGGAGGAGAGAGGGCAGTGGTGCGGTCGATTCGACGAGCACGGGCGAGGGTGGATTGGACAAGGTGGGATATATATATATATATATATATATATATATATATATATATATATTCATTTAGATGTATACATATATATATATATATATATATATATATATATATATATATATATATATATATATATATATATATATATTAAATATATACTTTTATAAAACAAATTTTACAAAATATATAGTATCTGTTAACAGTCTTAGCAAAAAGCTCACAGGTGAGTTTTTGTATATATATATGTATACATGTCTCTTAAAAGATAGAGCTCAAAATCAATGCATTGAAGATACTTTATTGCAGCAACAATTATAATAACAGAAACAACCACAATAAGCCAAACCTATGCACATTTCAATAGGGTGTCCCGGATAAATAAACCACATCATAAGATGTCTCGTAAAATATTGTAACAAATTACAACATATTACAAATTTCTGGATACTCCATCTCTTCAGGGTCGCATTATTACCATCACCAATACTACTATTATTAGCAAAACACACACATCATCCAAGAGGGTGAAAGAATAATCAACGGCACGCAACCTACCATCGTTATTTTCTTACAGAATGTAAACAAACAAGTCAACTGAAATCCAGTGACGTACACCGCCCGGTTTACAGCGCAAAAATCCCTTGCCAAAAATTCATCCCCCTTGTACATCAAGATTTCCTATTGGATCTTCCTATAACGATAATATATTAATTAATTAATTAATTATACCCGCCCACGCACACGCACCGCACACCACCACCCACATACCCACACCTACACCCACACACACATACACACATATACCTATACTTAGATACACACACCAATATATATCTATATGTATTTTTTATGTATAACTATATACACACAAACACATATATACACTCACATATGCATGCATATACATATACACACATACACATACACATACATATGCACCCACATAAACGCGCACAGATACACACACACACATTTACATCCTCTTGGATGATGTGTGTGCTTTGCTAATAATAGTAGTATTGGTGATGGTAATAATGCGACCCTGAAGAGATGGAGTATCCAGAAATTTGTAATATGTTGTAATTTGTTACAATATTTTACGAGACATCTTATGATGTGGTTTATTTATCCGGGACACCCTATTGAAATGTGCATAGGTCTGGCTTATTGTGGTTGTTTCTGTTATTATAATTGTTGCTTCAATAAAGTATCTTCAATGCATTGATTTTGAGGTCTATCTTTTAAGAGACATGTATACATATATATATATATATATATATATATATATATATATATATATATATATATATATATATATATATATATATATATATATATATATATACATATATATATATATATATATATATATATATATATATATATATATATATATATATATATATATATATATATATACATATAGATATATATACAACAAAAACTGTGTGTATTGATGTGTGTGTGTGTGTGTGCAAATTCGAAGGTTTATAATTCCAGTTCCATCTAACCGATTCGATTGATATTTCTGACATGCATTTGGTATGTTCCGAGGTATATTTTAGTCATAACAACTGCTCTTCCCTCTTAGGAAACGCTGAAATTTTTCGACTTGTTCCCTTCCTATACGTTTATCTGTGTGCTTCATTCTATGGCTTCATTCGCAAGTGTATGGTTATAATCTGCGCTGGGCAGAGGATTAAGGTGTTGAAATCAGAAGAGCATTGCCCGAACGCGGTAGCCGAGGTAGGGTTTTAAAAATTTTCTTAAATGTAATGCCTCATCTTTCGGCAGTTGAATGGTAATTTATTAAGACCCATGCAACGCCGGGTACTACTGCTAGTTTATATATATGTTTATATATGTACATATATATACATAAATATACACATACATACTTGCATATATATATATATATATATATATATATATATATATATATATATATATATATATATATATATATATATATATATATATATATATATATATATATGGCGTAAAACCTTTTGCGAATATGAAATTATTATTACATATATATGGTGTGTTATGACAATTTATGGAAAGGCATTCCATATAAACACAAAACGTAGTTTACAAAATGGAGTAGAGCTGTTGACATATAAAACAATAATAGTTTTTATGTTTAAATTTGTTTATATATTTTGGCTTTATATATTTTTTCTATTTCAAAATCATCTCTTCTCCATTTTTTAACATACTTATTGAGTTTCTATGGGATACCATCCACAAATTCTCATAACACCCCTTATACATATACACACATACACACACATATATAAAAACACATATACTTATATATATATAAGTATATGTATGTGTATATGTATAAGTATATGTATGTGTGTATATATATATATATATATATATATATATATATATATATGTATGTATATATATATATATATATATATATATATATATATATATATATATATATATATATATATATATATATATATATATATATATATATATATATATATATATATATATATATATATATATATATATATATATATATATATATATATATATACATATATATATATATATATATATATATATATATATATATATATATATATATATATATATATATATATATATATATATATATATATATATATATATATATACATATATATATATATATACATATATATATATATATATAAGATTCAATGATTGCGTAGGAGGAGGACAAATGAACTCACGGATAAGTCATGGACAAGATGTGAACATGGTCTAGCATTATCAGCAATGGTCACAAAATCATAACAATTTCACACCGTTGGCGATAATATTTTTGTTTCATTTTGGTGGCGTCAACAGCAACATGCCGTTAGGAATAGATGGGCCAAAGTAAATGAGAGTCACGAAAAGAAAACGGAAAAACAAGACGCAAAGGTAGTTGGGAAAAATATAAATATACATGGAAAGTAAAGTCCTTGCGGCTATGAAACACTATTAAATCTAGACATGTGTCGAAGTAACGTTAATGGAAAATGGTGTTCTATTGGAATGATGAAGAAAGTAAGGATATATACAGAAAGAAAGGAAGAAAGAAAAGAAGGAAGACAAAAAGAAAGTATGATAGAAAGATGTGTAGGAAAAAGTCGAACCAAGTCGTGAGCATATATATATATATATATATATATATATATATATATATATATATATATATATATATATATATATATATATATATGCGCATACGTATAATATTGGAAGGGAAAGGGAGTCATAACAATACAAGTTGTCCTACACAGTTACGCATATCATGAAGACATACGGACACTAGATCGTGATCATGAAGAATACATGCTATAACTACCAGCAGGAATTGATGCAGAGGTTGCTCAATCTGCTGGAGAGCAAATATTTGCAGTCATCAAATCGTATGTTTGGAATCGTCAATGAACATGTCATTATTTCTTCTCGAGATGATTCTCTGGAACTGGATTCTTCTAATGTTATATATGATGTTTAGAATTTTTTAATTATTTTTATGGCTATTCCATTATGTTTTAATTCAGCGCCACAGAAATCGTGGCTTTTTGCAGTCTGGTAACTAATAATAATGAAGATATGTTAGAAATATATGTGTGTATGCTTATATTTTTATCTGGTTACGTATGTCAATGTATGTCAGAATATGTGTGTGTGTTTATTTTGTGTGTGTGTGTGTGTGTGTGTGTGTGTGTGTGTGTAAAGATTCAGATCCCAAGATCCCTAACTAATCGTAAGAAAACCGACAGCAGGAACGTGGTCAGGTACCTAATAGGTTTTATCTATCACGTAGACTACACTGTGAACATTCTGAGGCACAACAACGCGGTAGTAGATTTAATCTCTCTCAATTCCCCACTAAAACTTGTTATATAAATCTATCTTTGGTCAGCCCGAGACTATAGTAGAAGACACTTGCCCAAGGAGCCACGCAGTGGGACTGAACCCGGAACCATGTGGTTCGTAAGCAAGCTACTTAGTACACAACTACTCCTACGCCTATAAAAAGCAAGTGTAAAATTACTCTTGGCAGGATTTGAGCCCATTGCGCAGGAGCCGGATCGATGTTGTGAAGCAGTTTACCCGGCTAATCCACCGTAGCTTTTATATATATAGATACATACATACATACACACTTACACACATATGAATATACACACATATACATACACACATATACACGCACATGCACACACACAGACACACACACACGTGAGGGTCTGCTGAAAATTTGAAAATCCGATCAAGATACTCTTATGAGATGTGAGCAAAGTTTATTGTTCAACATTTTCCCTCTTGTTATCCAGGTACTTCTTCCAACGTTGATGCTGTTCATCATTGGTGACGAAGATTTCCTCTTATTTAAAAAAACAAAAAAAACAATCATCAACATCAGTTACGCCGTCATTATCACTGTGATACGGTTTGTTTTTCTGAAATATTCAATTAAAGTCCAGACAATCCCTCGTTAAAGCCGCTTCATATATTACACATTATTGTCTGATACACTTTCTCCCCCTGTATAAAGATATTTATGCATGTATATGTGTGTGTGTGTGTGTGTGTGTGTGTGTGCGTGTGTAAGTGTATGATCGTGTGCGAGCGTGCGTGTGTTTGCATGTATTTGTAATATGTATGATTTTACTTTCGCTATTTGAGTTACTTATCTTCATATAGATTAGCAATATTTACTTTCACATCATTGCTACACTGCAGAATCTCTACTTGTTTTACACATTTACAGCATTGCTAGCAATCCAAACTCTAGGGTATTTTCCTGATGGTTCAAACATAAATATCCTCTAGTGTATGAAATTCAAAAATTTTCTGTAATTCGTTATGCATAAAAATTTCAGAATATTCATAATTTTGTAAGTCATTTGCATATTTACACTGATACACACAAATTAGCGCGCAACATCAGGTGGGAATGTTACATATCTCTAATGCTATGAGCAAGTAATGTTTAGAAACGTTACGTTTTGTTTGTGGTTAGGGGGTTACACATTTCAAAACAGCCGGAATCTATGATGTAATCCAGCAGTTTTCTATAGAAAAAATATAAGATTATCAATTTATTTCTGCAGCGGTGTTTTAATGATGGTGTTTATATTAAATGTATATTCTCTCTCTCACTCACTCTCGCCCTCTCTCATTCTCCCTGTTTCTTTATCTTTCTCTATATAATTATCTATATCTCTCAATATATATATATATATATATATATATATATATATATATATATATATATATATATATATATATATATATATATATATATAATATTATGTAATACAATATACATATAGATTATTAATTTCTGGTGGGGATACAGTATTTCGTTTTGGAATCATGATATATTACACAGTATATTTAAGTGTTATATATCAATATCATGTTATACTTTGTGTTACAAGAGTGTTGCTTTCATTTTCAAGTATACTTCTACATATATTCTATTGAATTTAAAGATAGTACTTAAATATTTCGACGTTTTGTATACGAAAACGTCTTCATAAAGAATACAATCGTAAGTGGAATATTAGGTAATATGTGTTTATGCATATTTCAGGAATAATTCTCTTTCTTCAACATGATACTGAGTCCATTAACTACCCCCGAATACATTGCTTAAATAACATATTAACAGTATTAAATTTGAAACATATTTGTAGAAGCGTGTGCGTACATATTGACGGCAGGCGAACCGTATCTAGTTTTGCAACCATAATATACCACCAAGAATTTAAAATACTTTATATATATAAATATTTATCCTACGTTTACTCCCTTTCTTTTTCTATTTCCTCATTGTCTTGGATTATGTTTCTTTCAATCTATCTCTTTTCGCAGGATATAAAGTTACGGATAACAACAAGTAATCGAAACTGTGTCGGTGTGTCACTCATCAACCATTTATACAACTGAGTGTGTGTACGT
The DNA here is from genome assembly GCF_046866305.1 of Octopus bimaculoides. Lineage (NCBI taxonomy): Eukaryota > Metazoa > Mollusca > Cephalopoda > Octopoda > Octopodidae > Octopus > Octopus bimaculoides. The sequence continues at coordinate 5,161,490 of NC_142939.1, read as the reverse complement.
ATATATGAATATGTATATGAAAATATATAACTGTCAACTTAGCCTCGCGATCTCCCCATATCTCTAACTAAACACCCCCACGCTCATACCCTCGTCAGTCTTTCCTCCCCACTTTTCGGCGTGACAATTGTAAATGGTAAATGTGGCTTTAGGTTACAACATAAACAGTGTAAGCTGATTGAGTTCATGACATAATTTCTCATTCGTTTGTCATTGTCCACCTGCCAATTATGAGCACTGCAATTATTATGTAATTCCGTAATATTTAAACGTTGTTTGCTTCAAATTCGGCTCCCACATCGCATCGGGTATGGAGATGAAAAACCAAATATATATGAAAGGAGAAATATTCAGTTCCGCCTTATATAATTACGAAAATGTTTTCCAATGAAATACACTGAAGAAGTTTTGAGACTCTGCCTATCTGTGACACATTGGTAACATATGCATATAATCTTAGAGAATTTTAGCAGTTAATTACTTCAAATTCTGAGGTGTTGACCATGGAGATGCAAGAGCATCCCGAACAAATGCTGTGTGTCTGTGTATGTGTGTTTGTATGTGTATGTGTGTTTTGTGCGTGTGTGTGAGTATGTTGTGTGTGTTTTTTTTCTATTATGTGTAGAAATTGGAATATTTATAACAATCAGTAAATAAATGTGTATCTAAATATACAGAATGGCGGATAGGAGGAGAGAATAATTGTTTTGTATATGTATATATATATATATATATATATATATATATATATATATATATATATATATATATATATTTATATATATATATATCTGTATATACAAACAGACATACCTATATATATATATATATATATATATATATATATATATATATATATATATATATATATATATATATATATGTATATATATATATATATATGTGTGTGTGTGTGTGTGTGTGTGTATAGTTATGTCTGTTTGTATACATATACATATGTAAAGAGAGATAGAGAGAGAGGGATGGAGAGAATGATTTATAAAATCCATTATGTAGAGGCTTTTATTCAACCATCTATTTTCAAAAACAACTCTATGAGAAATATTTAACAACTCAAATTCTATTGGCAATGGTTCGTTTTGTTAAAGAAAATTTACTTCTAAAAAGTTAATGACGCACAAAAGACATCAGCGCAGCTAATAAGAATCTATATTCAAGAGTTGTTCACTAACTCATTGATATTTTAGTCATTGTCATTTCAAACAGAGGCCCAAAAGATCAAGGATTTATTTTCTGTAATTAATTTTGCTTATGAAAGCCAAATTATTTGCTTGAACGCAATGGAGTTATTAAAATTGTATTTTGTATAGAAACGTCGATGGTAATAATATTATTATTATTATTATTATTATTATTAGTAGTAGTAGTAGTAGTAGTAGTAGTAGTAGTAGTAGTAGTAGTAGTAGTAGCAATAATAATAATAATAATAATAATAATAATAATAATAATAATGCTGATGAAGTAGAGGAATGGAGATGATGACGATGAAGGGTGCTATTGCTTTTGAGAACGCTGACGATGGAGGTTGTAGAAACTACAATATTAAACAATAATAATGATTTCTTATGATAATAAAAGCAAAACTAATATTCATAAATGTACTTATATAAACATTACTGTATAACTATTTATATGTTTGTATGTATACATACACACATACACACAAACAAACGCACACACGCACAAACACATACACTTACACACACACGCATGTATATACATATGTACGTATGCATATATGAATATATATATTTCTCTCTCTCTCTCTCTCTCTATATATATATATATATATATATATACACACACACATACTTACATAGATATATATATAAACATACACACACACACACACACACATACATACACACACACACGCACACAGACACACACACACACACACACACACACATATATATATATATATATATAAACACGCATATATGCATACGTATATATACCCATATATATATATAGTTATGTGTGTGTATGTGTCTGTGTGTGCATTCATTGCAACAACCTAAAACTTTCAAGATATGTATTCATCAGCTGATATTTAATTTCGTATAAATACTATAAATTTGTTTCTTTCTTTCTCAGCGGCACTAACTAAATTTTCTGCAATAAATTAGCCTATTGAAGAAAAGCAAGAAAATGATGAATGTTTTAACATTATTATGAGAGTAAACTCAAAATGGTAAAATTCAAAATAATAATTTCTCTGCTGTGTTCTATATACGATGTAAATTAGAGCTAATGTCGTTAAACTTTATATTCAACACTTTGATTACGGCCTTGCCGATCGCAAAGATATAAAACGTAAATCTCATAATACTTTGATGTCTGAGGTAATATCAAATTTCAAATTCTCCTGTTTAATTTATAAGAGACAATGTGGCGTATATGCATATTAGTTCTGGAGTGCAATGATCAGGAATACAATGCAGTAGAACTGATTCTGTAACTAATATTTGAAGATAATTTCAATTTTGTGAAATGCACGTTTCTTAAATCGTGTTACATAGATATAGGAATACGCACTCATATGTATAAAAGATATAATCAGATGCTGAAACAACTCACCCCAACAACATTCGCAATTATACATTCACGTATACGAAATCACATGGGTATTGTGTTTCGTCAATTATGCTGTATAAGAAACGTAACTTATATATTTTTTAGACGAGTCGTTCAGTTGCAAAATATTGTACGTAAACATTACATCTTGCATGTTATTTCAGAGACAAATTTCATCTTATGGTGTGCTATTATCACGACATTTCTGTTGTACGCATTCTCTCTCACTGCAGTAATATATGATACTGTCTCAGTTCATGCAGTATTTAAAGAATCAAGATTATGCATGGCAAATGCGATACTCGCTTTGTTTGGATTATTATCGTAAGTTTTGATTTATGAAGCTATGTTCTGAAATATTCAATGCTTATTACTTGCAAGTATTTATTGATGATCACCAAAATAGGCAAAAAATGTTGCTAGGTGGGTCATGTAAATATATTTCGACATCTGTCCACCGTCAATTTATAGAATATATCAGCTGTATTTATTTTAAAATATTCAGATGTTCTCTATTGTGTCGTGATGTCTTTCATTTAAATTACCATTCTGAGAGTCCACTATTGTCTTCATCGATGGATAATTAGTATATATATAATAAATAGAATTTCGTATCAAAATTGCGATATTTTTGGATATGCAATTTTAAGTGTATGCATTTTTTTTTTATTTGTGACTGTACTTCTTTGAAAAACTAGAATTAAAATATAGATCTGAAAGGAGAAAAAGGAAGCAAGATGAAAGATGATTGAATTTTTTTATTTTATCATAATATATTGTATAGCGAAAACTATAGAATTTTATTTGTTGTCGTCTCTCCCTCGTATATTCTTTCAATTTTCCTATTGTCTCGTACATACAAATCAATTCAAATTCATATCGTTTTTAATTCCAATATGCCATATTTTCTTCTGCTACGAATTTAATTGACGTTATGTCCACCGACTTCATGTTTATTAAATGATATATTTTCTTTTCTATGAAATACAAATTACTGTTATTTTACAATATTTCAAGTATCTAATTCACAAAAGGCAATTCCAAATATGTTATTCCAGAAATTTGCATTTGTTTTTCGTGCACTCTTATCTATCACTTGCTGCACACACTTAACATCAGAATAATGAAAACAATTCAGGAAATACAGAGTACCTGTGAATTTAGTTTTGTATATATACATACATACATGCATGCATATATATATATATATATATATATATATATATATATATATATATATATATATATATATATATATATATATATATATATACATATATATATATATATGTTCCTTATGTATTCCATAACCGAGTAGTCGATTTTCCTGTGCGAGGTATCTAAAGATTTAGTGAGCTTTTGCCTACCGACTAAACTATATTTTCTTTCACATGTTTGCATTACAAAAATGTTACATTATCATTTTCCTTTTATCAGCTATTGTAAACGGCATTTTGTAGAACCACCATAACGACAATGATGTCAGATTCTCTATATGCGTATGTTTCCACTTTCGTTACGTACGTTAGCACGATTACTAACAAGTATATATGTGTGATGGAGCATGTGTCGTCAGTATAAATACATTTTTGTGACACACACATATCTAAAGACAGAAACAGGCACACACAGGGACAGAAATAGACTTGATGTTTGTGTCAATGTATGTATGTGTGTGTTTTAATATATGTATATGACTTTACCACCCTCCCCCAACAGTAAAACACGGATAACAGTAAAACAACAGTTTAGTTGCCACCTAGACTTTAAACTAACTTTAGTGGCGGCCAGAACTTTATACGAACTTTAGTTGCGTCCTGGAATTTAAACGAACAACAGCGTCAACTTTTAAGTACTACCAACATGGAGATTTGGCACAGTTCACAGCATTCGCAATACTCACAAATCTAACAGAAAAAAAAATAGAAAGCTTCAGCGGTTCTTTAAATATAATTACAGAAATGTTATTCCAGTCCTTCTAACCAGTTTGAAGACAATGCTTTTTAAACAGTCTTTATTGTATTCCTGCTATGCTTTTTCATCACGGCGTGTATCTACATCACACAATCTTTTTACTGCATTAGTCAGTTTTTATTCTTCAACCTATAACGCTATACAGTTAAAAAATTAATTTATATCTTGCTGTATACATCCTTCAGCAAATGCTTTACATTAACATTCACAACAACAGCATATTCCTTTGTATAAACTTTGTTCGTTTCAAAATTGTAAAATAAAGCAATTTTGTATGAAAAATTGAATTATGCCTTTTGAATTTTCTTGGACTTTCACTTTCTTCACCGTGACATTCATTCAATCCTGAATTTTATAACATTTAGTACATGTTCCAAATAAATGTTGACTTTCTGTACTTTGTTACATTGGTGACACGTAGGAACTTTTGCTAAATCGGTGACTTTCCATTTTTTTATAACATCACTATGCCACAGAATACATATTTTGGAGGAAGCGGCATTGAGTGTTTCTTAAAAAAGAAATAAAACTATATTTTTCTCAGATTCGTAATCACTGTTTCCTTCTACGTGCAGAAAAAAATAAATAAATGTTACAAATTAAGAAATTGTGGTGGGGAGGGGGGAAATAAAATTTGAAAACGTGATTTCTGGACAAAATCGTATTAACCCCCTTTTATACGATGAAACAATGCATTGTGACTACTGGGGTCGATCTACAAATGTCGGGCCTTGAGCCTAGAGTAGAAAAGGATATTATTTATGCTGTATGCTTTTTTTTAAGTATGATAGTTATTCAGGAACAAGGGAGACTTCTTTGATGGGCCCATATTTGTCTCATTTCCAATAGTGTATTGAATTTATTAAAACAAAAGTCGTATTATTAAATATTTGGAACTATCTTGATATCGCTGTTTGACTACAACAGATATTTGGCTTGTACACACATTCACACTTAAACATCATTATAGTTGGGGTTCTCTCGATCTAGCTCAGAGAAATATCTCTTTTTTATAATTCTATTTCAGCGGTATGACATTTCTCTTGTCCTAAGATTAGGAAAAGAAAACACATCGCTCCAGATCTGATACAGTTGATTGAATTAACTCCAAGAAATACCTGATAACTACTTTAATAGAATCAAAAACTTGAACTGAGATAATAGATAAGTAGCAAAGGCGAAGGCAAGGTGATGTAGTTAAGTATCACATTTTCTTTAAAATTCGCTTATGGTCTAATTCTAATTCAGTGTAGCTTAGGGTGTGTGTGTGTGTGTGTGTGTGTGTGTGTGTGTATGTATGTGTGTGTGTGTGTATGTGTGTGTGTGAGCAACTTTTGCTGATGTATTCTTTCCAATTTAAATCACACACAAAGATTTTAACACTACCAGAGTTTGCAGCGTAAAATGTATATGACATGCTACTTGGAAAATGCCTATATTTAAGTCTTATTGATAGACAATACAAATTGATAAAGGAGTGTGAACCATAGGAGCAATACTTCAGCAGGCTAACTTTCTGGCTAATCTAAAGATTACCATTAACATTCCCTTGAAATTTCCAGAATACTAATTTGTTTTTCAGTAAGTAATTTCTGTTTAGAATATTTATTTGATTATCATGGTATATCACCAAAAGTTAAGCTCTCCGCACTCTCAGCTATAGCAAGAAATCTATGATATATTCGAAATTAATGACCTCAACCGCTGACTTGATAATATCGTATATTATATTGACGTAATGAATGAATCCCCATGAATATATACAAATTTATGCATCAAAGCAGAAATAAGAATATTCGTAAATATCAGAATTTTGGCAGAATTATTCTCATAATGCGTGTGACGATAACTCGAAAAATACTATACAATGTGTTTAATCCCCATGTTTTTTCATCGCCATCGCAATTTCTTTGAATCCGTATGGTCCACTATGCGCATATTTCGAAATACTGCAGTTATTACGAGCCAAATATTTCTGATTATCGAATTTCCATTCACAATTGTTTGTGCAACCACTATGTATGGTAGTAGACACTAAATTAGCCTTCCAATTAGCGGGCTAGAAACAGAAAAAAAAATGCATTGCAAAAAGGACGTCTTAACCCCATACGCCCCTCTGCCGAATCAATAATATTGAAGGTACAGAAGATGATGTACCCAAGTAATTTTTGTGTTAACTTTGTTGTTTGGGTTTAATGATTTTTTGTAGTTTTACACCTGCATAAGTGTTGATCCAATCGATCTAATGACACCAACTATGGAGTTTTTGTTAGGCTTTGAAATTATATATTCATTACATACTTAATCTCTTCATTATTTCTCTCTGCAGTAAGATGTTATTTGATGATGCTACTTATAGCAATTATAATAAGCACGGCTAATACTTCTCGTTGACATACTGACAAACGTTTGAAGAATATTCGGTGCGTAAATGATTGTTTAACTAACCACGTGGACAAAAATTATAAAAATCAAGATCGGATCAATGTTTAAAAAGTCTACTTGTAAGACATGATATATTGTTTTTAGCAAGAGTGTTAAATTATTTGCTTGTTTCTCTACAAATATTAATTACAGTTCTCTCACTAAATGTTGGCTTTATCTGTCTCTTCCATATATTCTTTCCACTATTTTCCATCACACTATCTTACGCCTGATTTTTATCAGCGTTCTCTAAATGACTAAACTATTTTCGTTACAAAGCACGAAGATACTATCGACGCTACCAAGTAGATAAATGTACGAGAGTGAAAAATAATATACTGACTAATATATTTTGACAAAGTAAACGAAAAAAAAAACACAGAAAGATATATGAGAGGAGTAAGCAACAAAATAGTTCAATATTATTTAAAATATCAACTGAGGAATAAAGAGTACCGTTTCTATATCACATTTATCAAATCAAGTTTCACCCACATTAAATCTGTGCATACGGATTATAGGTTTGTTGGTTTCCTTTACACGTTTAACTGGTAATGGGGAAGCTTCAGAGCGACGAATTTTGTGTCTTTGCAAATTATTTTGTGAATGTACGCACTCACATTTAGGAATATCGGAACACTTAGAATTTTGTCTGAGAATATTAGCCTGTATTTGCGTCTATACAGAAGTGATTCATATGTCATATATAAAGAGATATACATACATACACACATAAATGTATGTACGTATGCATATATATATATATATATATATATATATATATATATATATATATATATATATATATATATATATATATATATATATATATATATATATATATATATATATATATATATACATATACACGTACATGTATGTATACTGACATATGTGTTTGTATGTGTTTGTATGCGTGAACGTTTGATTATATTTTCCTAATGTGGCAGCGTTTATGTACTTAGTTTCACTCAGTTTCATGTTTTAATTTATTTTTAATGCATTGATGCAATATTTTGCATGTACATTATTACATCTAGAAGCTATGTACCGATTACGTATATAGATATTTCTGTCAATGTATTCATTTTTAATTTGCAGGGTTATATCACATAATTAGTTTTGCTGCACATAGAGAACATTGTACAAAATAGCTGTAATGTGCAATATTTTCGTCAACTCTATTTCTGCAAGGTAACTTATAATGTTATTTTTGTATTTTATTTCCTATCAACATTTATAAATTGGTTTCAAATTTCAGCACTTATTCATATGAACGCAAAAAATATTTTCACTATGCTCCATAACAAAAAGCTGGGCTACACGCAAACATATAATTTGAAAATTTTGTATCTAATGCAGTTATATTTTCTTGGATTTTTCATTGATTTTGGTTCATATGAGTTCATGCATTCTTTTTGGTATATGGAATTTTTCACAATATAATGACAGCCAGCACACCGCAAATGTCTTCCGTATCACTCCTTTCCCTCGTCTTCGTCTCTCTTCTTCTGTTATCACTTTGAACTCTTTCTACTTTATTTTCTTGTACTCCATTTTGTTATAACTTTTTTCATCTCATGGTCATTTATTTCAGAATGTCTTGTGTTCTTATTTTTTGCAATGTTCTTGTTGTTGGTTGTTATTTGTCTTTTTATTCCAACCGGTCTTGCATACATTTCATTCTTTCTCTTTTTGCTTTTGAAACCGACTGATTCATTCAGTTACATTTCTGCATAATGTGCTTGTGACATTTCACTTTCCAACCGGGCCTCGCTATGTATAATATAATAGCATCAGCTTTTCTTTAGAATAAATAAACAAGGTTTTTCTTTCTTTTCATAGTTGTCACCTGAATCATGCATAAAGGAAATTATATATTCCTTTTCCAGTTTTATATTTTATAAAGATATCTTACGTGTTTCTATCTTTTCCAATTAAATTCCTAAAAAATATTCTTGTGTCCCAAATTTTTTGACGCCTGTTATTTCCGAGACTATTTCGACCATATGTTCGTGACTGTCAAACAATAGTTGTTTTAAAATCCCAGGCGAATATAAAGATCTCCTCTAGTGCATCAAATAGAAATTTAGCTTAAGAGATCTTCATTCATGACAACTTTATATTTAAAGTGACCTCATATATTATTATAAATTTGCTGCATGATAGAGAAGGAGTTAACGAGAAATTTCAATATATGATACATGATAAAATAATATATATATATATATATATATATATGTGTGTGTGTGTGTGTGTGTGTGTGTGTGTGTGTGTGTGTGTGTGTGTGTGTGTGTATATATATGTATATATATATATATATATAGATAGATAGATAGATAGATAGATAGATAGATAGATAGATAGATAGATAGATATAGGCCCACATCGTAACTAGTCGAGTTGGCAAACTTAAATACTTTTTCACATATCTTCTCTATATTTAATACTAGGACAGAGATACGTTAATCTGCAAACAAATAGAAATGCGGAACGTAATTCATATTTCATCCGTAATTTGCTTGAAAGTTTTAAGTTTTTGAAGTTTAAAATATTGTATTTGCTCAAGATCATTAACTTAAAATCAAATTTCCCTGGTACAATTTTATATCATCAACATATTTTAATTAAACAATATTTTTCAATGATATTGTATTTTTTGAGTTCATCGTGATCCAAGGATAGAACAATTATCAAATAAATGGTGGTGGTGGTGGTTTTGAGGAAGAAGAAGAAGAAGAAGAAGAAGAAGAAGAAGAAGAAGAAGAAGAAGAAGAAGAAGAAGAAGAAGAAGAAGAAGAAGAAGAAGAAGAAGAAAACGATGGCTTTGTGATGGTGATGATGCTGTGGAGATGCGTGACGTATATAATTGTAGTTAAGCTTTATTTAAACATTTCCTTAATATTAACCTAGGTTTCAATAACTTTAATGCTACAAAGTTGTGTAGAATCCAATTTTGGTAAAATTTCCAAAATGATGATGATGGTAATGTCGATTATTATATGGTCGTGAAAAAACTCATATTCACGAAATTTGTTCATAATCTCATTTATATATTCAATTATCTGTTTCCACTTATTCATTATTTATCCCTCATTCAAGTTAGAAAAGTTTATCTTTTTATTCTTTAAACCAAATACTCATTAACCTCATTTTTCATTAAATTGAATTTACACAGTTATTCTCAATCAAACGTCTCAATTACTCTGACTGGCTGCCACTGAAGATGATGAGGAACAACGATCATGAGGACGCCGATGATGACGATGAAGATGAGAAAAAGGATGGAGATAATGACGAACAAAAAGAAGCTGATGATTCTAGTAATAATTATAAGCAAATTAAGAACATTTTCTTCGTTCACTAATTTATTTATTTATCAACTGGCAATTATTCATTTCTTATTTTATGAAAACGCCAACATAAAATGTTTTATAGTTTTCTATAGCTTTCTCCCCTACCCCTTTTACACCGACTCTTTTCTGTCAAATTTTCAGCAGTTTTGTATTTGTCATCATTCTGTGGCATACGCAGCTACAACTCTATGTTTAGTAGCAGACAATACCGTTCACTTTCACGTTTTCCCTCTTCCTCCTTCTGTACGGAGACGATTATCAGTATACATTCTTCGCTAATACTATTCAATGTTGCTTATCTCCGCTTCATCTATTACACCAAACAGCTATTCATTATGTACTGACCAGCCAATTCATAGGCTACGGCTAAAATTAACTGCTGTATATCTACATAGAACCCTGCACTTGTATCTTCAAATGTACCCCATTTCTAAGAAACCGGTCATCCGAATTCGATCGTGTTATTAATCCATCCATCCTATTTTAAGTATCGAGTGCGTTGACGTCACACGTGTTGTTCCACTTAAAAAAAATATATATACATGTAAGCCGGTGATATAAAATTTCCACCTTCATCTTTGAGTTTATGAAATTTTAATTTGATCATTTCCGAAATGTTTTGTTTCTTATGTAGTTTTGCATGTTGATATAGAAACAAAAAAAAATGCAGTAATTTTATTTTTTTTTATAACAAAGAAGATGTTGCAATCATTTAAAATTTGCCAGTTTCAACCAATCACTAGGTTCCGAGCAAAATTGTAACTGTTTCTCTTTATGAGAACAATACACATGAACCTTTACATAATCTCTCAACTAGAAAGAAATAGCAGCCAAATCTTTCTCAAATTACATCATAACGCCTAAATAAACGGTAAATAGTGCCACAACATCGTATATTTCCTCTCTTGCAACAAGCCTAATAAGCATCATCAGTAAATATAAAATTTGATATTGACTTGCAAAATTAAATAACCATAAATATTCTGCTTTGTAGAATGCCTTCAAAACATTTTTGAAAATTTGGATTAGAAGTGAAAGTGTAAGTTATGCTGTGAGCGATGTGACAGTTGTCAGCTAAATATCCAATGATTTTCTAATGCTCTCACTTCTAATTATTTTGTGTAACAGCTGGTGGCATATGTTCATGTTAAAAATAAATTATATATACTTAAGTTTAACTGCTTAGTATCACCTCCTCTGTCGTTATATTGCGCGTGCACGAATATGTTCTAAACATATGCACATAAACTCAGACGTAGTCTAAAAGCATATGCATACAAATATGTGTGTGTCTGTGCCGAGAGTTGGTGGCATATATGTATATGTTTCTGTACCGTGATATCATGAGTATATGCCAGGTTGTAAGTGCATCCCCACGCATATTTTCACAAGAAACGTGTGTGTGTCCATATGCGTATGTATGTATACCGCATAATGACAGTCAACAATCAATAAAGTATATGTAAAATAAATCTTGAGCATAGAAAAAAACGCTGACACACTCAGACGCAGACAGAGGCACGCACAAACGAACACAGGTTACACATATTCATACGCAAAGTAACAACGCACATATAAAAGCAAAACAAAAACAACACGCACTATCAATCTCACTACTAAAACGTATAGATGTAATAACAGGAATGCTTTGGATGCATTCATGCTTTCATGATGTTCAAACCAATAGCGAAAGAAATGCTGGCTATCATAGAACTATTGCCGACTTGTCCCTTTCTTTTCCATAGTAAATTTGTCTGAAGCTACGTGAAAGCAAACCTGAACATCATTGTTGAAAAACCAGAATTGCAGCCGCATACTGTATATTTGTTTATCACTTTCTTTCGCATAGAAATATTCCTCTGTATTAGACCTTTCAAAGCCAAAAGCCAAGAATATAACTAAAACATAAAGAAGCATATAACGGAAATGCTGAAGGCTTGTACAGTCATGTAACTACTATTGAAGTTTTGGTTTGTGATTGCATTTGAATAGCATGATATTCACTATTAAATACAATTCTTTAAACTTGAGAAGAATCAGACTTACTGGCAGTTCTGCAGCTGTAAAGAAACTGAATTAATAATTTCACAAGCAAAATAATATCATTTGTACAAAATTCAGTTTATATATGTTGTTGTTTGTTATTGTTTCCAACATTATAATATAGCCAAATTTGTATGATGAGATAATGAGTGTATATATAATTCATGAGTCACATGACATTATATATCTTTTACTGCTACTGCTTCATATAACTTAATGACTTCTTTTACATTTTTTATTATCTCATGAACTACTGTGTGATAGTTATTGTCGCTTCATATCTGCATATAATGTATGAATTATTATACATTAGCTAACATGATTTAATATCATATTTCTCTCCTCGTTTCCGTCCTGAGACTACTTAAATATGTAACTCAGAATATCATTAGACAGCATAAATCAGAAAATTGTGCTTCTAATTTTTATATATAATGTGTGTCACCAGCAACCAGAGTGATTATTAGCATTCTCTAGTGCTTTATGTGGTGATCAAGTACACTTCAGATTTTAACAAAGATGAGTCAAATTGTAGGAAAGTGTCTATCATTGAACTATAATATGATATATATATATATATATATATATATATATATATATATATATATATATATATATATATATATATATATATATATATATATATATATATATATATATATATATATGGTCGCCGGTGTGTCTGAGTGAAAAGAAGCTTACTTCCAAACTATATGGTTCTGTGTGTGACTGACAAAGTATGAGTAGGTTCTCAGATTGTCATACGTCGAAACCGACGGGAGAATCCGTCGTATATCTACGTATATATGTGTTTATCTATCTATCTATCTATCTATCTATCTATCTATCTATCTATCTCTCTCTCTCTCTCTCTCTCTCTCTCTCTATATATATATATATATATATATATATATATATATATATATATATATGTGTGTGTGTGTACGTGTGTGTGTATGTGTGTGTGTGTGTGTATGTGTGTGTGTGTGTGCGTGTGAAGGCAATTACATACTTATTCATATAACCATACACTGACACTATCTGATACAAAAAACTCACGGTCTTATGGTCAGATGCCAACAAACAGATGGATGCATATTGTCATACAATTTTCTTGTAATTCTAGAGTATTTACATATCAATTGAAACATCGACATCAAAACTGACGAAACGATAATCTAGATAAAACGTTCTCTAATAAATTGGAGCAAACGTGGATATGTATTACTCCATATGGACATAGGCACCTCTAGCTGATTATAATGTTGTCGAGCCGTACTTCTGAAAACAAATAATACGTGCACACGTGTGTACACGGGCATCTATATGTGTTTATTGGTGTATATATATATATATATATATATATATATATATATATATATATATATATATATATATATATATATATATATATATATATATATATATATATATATATACATTTATATATACATATATATTCATATATATATGCATACACATATGCATACACGCACACACACATATATATAGATATGTATATACACACATACACACACACACAATGAATCCTTAATATTATGCTGCATTCTCTGACCGCTGTAATGCGCCTATATCATTTTATAATTTAACAGAGTTTGGTTTGTTATATGGAGTTGCAACCACCATTATAGAAGACATGTCATTGTAAGAGTTATTAATTCCTTCATTCCTTTCTTCTCTCCATCTTTTGTCTAATAGTAGAATAAAGAACACTTGGGTTTCAAATATGCCGCCTGCATTCAATTATCCTAAAGACATCTTCTCAGAGTAATTCTTCGAAAATGTAATGCTGGACAGGATAATTGATTACTGATTTAAATCATGACCACAAGTTTAATTGGCAATTACTGAGAGATAATCCTCTTTGCAACTCCTGTGTGTCCATTATACATCTACCAGCGAACTGGAAGATTTGCATAGATAAAGTTAAGTAGCTCCATATAGCAGCTATAACAGTATTAACAAACAACACATTTACATACGATTGCAAGTCAACATTTACTTCAATATGTGGGTGTGAAAGTGTCTGTATATATATATATATATATATATATATATATATATATATATATATATATATATATATATATATATATATATATATATATATATATATCTTTATGTATAAATATATATCTTTATGTATAAATATACATGTAACGAGATGTGGATCGTTGGCGATATTTTTTCCCTCTGTCTTTCTTTTCACTTGGGCTATTCTTCCGTCATCCTTTTTTATTGTCTCCTGTTTCTGACAAAGTGCTTTGCTCGAAACGTAAAACAACCTTTTCTTCCTTCACTGAGCGTTTTCTAGTATTTGCATGCACCAAGGCCTCATGTTGTAACATGCACCAAGTCCTCTGGAACATGCACCAAGTCCTCTGGAACATGCACTAAGTTCTATAATTGAAAAGTTATGAGGGTTTTAATCTTTTTAGAATTTGGGTACTTTAACCAATCAGAAGCGAGTATTTTACACACCACCGTGTCGAAAACCTCTGTTTCCATAGTAAACAGAGATGCTACGCATGCACACACGGAGAAGAAGACGATGCGAAAAAGATAATCTTCTAACTATAATAATAAACTAGTGCTTTTCTCCGTCTCAACAGATGAATAAGGAAAGAACGATTGATACCGGCACACACACACACAATCACAAACAAGCTGCATGGACTATTTGAAGCGAAGATTAATCTCCAAGAATCTCAGTCCGACCATAATTTAAATAGTCGAAACTTCAAAGTCACTTTCATTAATATTCATAAAATTCTTGTTATATATATATATATATATATATATATATATATATATATATATATATGTGTGTGTGAGTGTGTGTGTGTGTGTGTGTGTGTGTGTGTGTGTGTGCGCGTAATTAGCGAAGCAGTAATGAAATGTTATTGAGATTTCTATCTGCAGTGTATTGTAAAAATATTTCCTTTATGTTTCCAGGCTCAGAATCAGTCAGGCCTTTTGTATCCCTGAAAATGCATGTTTATTCGGATTTACATCGTGAAAGATCCCAGTATATTTAACGTAAGTTTACAAATTGTCTCTATAGCCTAAATACCTAAACTCCTGCTGATACTATTTAAACGAGTTTCCATATAATGCTAATGATAAATAGTTTGTTCTCTTTTTGTATTTTCTTGCTTAGGTATTCCCTCTCCTTTATTATCATCAAATCATCAAGTCTAGAAGTAAATAAATGCACATAAAAATCTTTTGAGGCCAGAAGCTTCTCAAACTCCACAACATTTAAGCCAGTTGGTCTCTTTTACGATTTCTCTTTCTATTTCTAAAAATTTGCTAATTATATACATCTTTATTTCTTACTCTATTTTCTCTTGTATTTCATATTTATGAAATTCCTTTTCTTTCTCTCTATCTCTCTCTACATCTTTCTTCTTAGCTCATACTTTTTGTTCTTAACCTCTACTTATTTGCTTTCGTTTTTCTGTTCGCATAGCGTTTTTGCTTTCACTACTGGTAATTTGCACAGTTCAATAAGAAGTTATGTAAAAATATGCTACTTTTTCAATAGTCTATTACTTTGGTCTGGCAGAGCATTAAGAAATGTCATAGGTTAACTCACATTCAAATATAGCTTTCTTAAGGTTTCCTAGGTTTGTTAACCTTTGTCAACCTAACTTCAATCAAAACTGACGTATTGTTAAATACGTGGCTCTCACTTGAACACAATGTTTAATATGTTCTCTTTGGATGTTTCCTACACTCTTTCGAACATAAGATATTCTGAGACTCCGGGAAGGATAAATTTTAGTATTGCATTTTAAATATATTTTGTGTGATTATCATAACTGTGGATGTTAAAATACAACTGCAGAAAACTATTTCTACGTAAAAAACATATATCGCAGTAATGAGAATTTGGGTGCTGAGAAAATCTCAATTTAGCCATACTATCATGTAAGAAACACAGCAAATATTGATATGAAGGAGAACACTAGAAAATATAGTTTGAGGCACACCGCACATCTATAGAAAATGTGATGAAGTTCTACTGTGAATATTTTGTGCCAGTGTTTGCATGAGACTAATAAATGAAAACTGA
The DNA here is from genome assembly GCF_046866305.1 of Octopus bimaculoides. NCBI lineage: Eukaryota > Metazoa > Mollusca > Cephalopoda > Octopoda > Octopodidae > Octopus > Octopus bimaculoides. The sequence goes on along the minus strand of NC_142939.1, from coordinate 5,144,996 downwards.
TGGCCCAAAAAAAGAAATTACCATAAGATATCAGTGAAACTACTATATTTTTTTTTTGGTGGTGGTGGTGGGGCTGAGAATGGAAATATTTACAATGTAAGGTTTATAGTTATAAAAAATCTAAGAGACACGGAATAAAGTAGAGTTTAAATAAGGCCTCAGTATTTTAAGCAGTAAAG
>NC_142939.1:5124817-5142317 GCF_046866305.1 Octopus bimaculoides | reverse complement strand
AAGTGCTAAAAATCCTATAAGAAACAGATTGCTTTTATGAATTAAGAAGACACTTTCGAACTCATTCTCTCTTACCTGAACAAAATTAAATTATTTACGTTCTATATAATGATCCACCTGTTTTATTTCATAATTCATTTGGTCCATTTATTACTCGGTTTAGAAATACACGGCTTTGCATATCATAAATATAGATTATTTATTTGCCATTGCTCAGTTCACTCCTGGTTCTTTCAACAAAACTGATCCAAGTAATTATACAGATAATATGCAAACAATACAAGTTTTGTCTTCGTTTATATTTATGCCATATGAGGAAATATTTTACCAATGATATTCCGGGTGGACGTTAGTTTTTGTTAATGGAAAATGTGCAACAATGGGTCATTACGATTATCAAAAAGTTCTTTAAGATACGAAGTAAATATCCTGTTAAGCCAAGATCGAATGGTAAAAATTGAGGAAAAACCATTGGAACTCAATGCAAATTCATAGCGATCTTCAGAATTTGATTATGGAAGATATCACATTATATCATTTAGGAAGTGAATATTTAAAGCAGTTGTTAAAGGCTACAGGAATATTTCTGACAACACATGTCAACAAATAAAAACAGAAATATGTAAAAATAGGAAGGAATAAAGTAATCGGGTTTCTAGGGTTCAATTCAATGATTTCAAGCACTCAATATACTTCTAGGTGAACCAAAAAACTTCTTTACATAAATTCCAACATCTCAACATCGAAGCAGTTTTTTTGACCATCAAAGGTAGTTTCGTAAATCTCGAATTTATTTGGTTTTTTGACAAACTTGATCAAAGTGTAATATATTGCGATATGCAGTAAAGATGCGCCATAATAATTCTTACTTTGCAAGTGACAGAAGTTAAACTGTGGCAGACCACTGTGTTACTTCCAGTTCTTGAAATGACTAAGGAAAGTCTCCCGAATCCATTAGCGGTGTTGGTACCTCGACTTGATATCTTCTCAGTTTTGCATACATTTCATTTTGTACATCGACGATATGAAAATATGTAAGGAGATTGATGAAATAAAAGACTATTATAATCACATCAAGGTAATATATAGGTAAACTGAAGAATGTAATATGCAGTTTATTCTGAAAATGTGAAAAAATTCGCTATAGGAGATTTAATATACTGGAATATAATAACACAAGCCCAAGAGTGGCTTCAAGCTAACTTCCACAATCAGTGCGAGAAATATTATTCAAAATGAGTATTGAAATGTAATTCCTTACTCATGTCACATAAATGTAAGCACGAATCAAATATATGTTGAAGAATGAAAAGAAAGAATCTGAAAACAACAATAAAACAACAAAGATCAAGGGATATTGTAACTCTGTCGGATGCCATTTGTTTCAATTCTTTTGTATGGTCAAATTTATTGTGCTGGTGAGCTGTTCAATTGTTGCAGAAACTGGTATACTTACTAAATGACACATTCCATGCATTTATTTTCTCACAGTGAGACACAAACGCACTATAGAAATTGAATACCTCGAGCTGGACATTCTAGATATAACGGTTGGTACGGTGGAGAAAGACCTGCTCTTGCAATAAAGTTTGCACTGATATGTTGTCTCATTGTTCATTTGTAGGGAGGTATCTCGTTATGTTGTATAGATAGGGCTTCAATATCCACGTACGGATTCACATGCATAGACGCAAAACTGTGCAGACCATTCACAAAGATAAACACTAAAAATGACTAGAACAAAACCCAAAATTAAATAGATATGTTAGCAGCGTATACGTGCACGGGTGCACACACGGACATGCTCACACACGTGTTCTCTCTGGCAGATTCTATGTCATGACAAACAGCTGCACAAACATGCACAGAATGTCCTAGATATTCTCTTTCAAAGCCTTATAAATATAGAATATGTAAGCTAAGAGATAGACAGGCCTTCTGTAGGAAATGAAAACAATTGAAAAGTTTGCGGAAGGATAGCAAAAGACTTTGAGGAATTAAGATGAATCATTGTCTGCCACTATATTTACTCAAATTAACAATTAATTTATTGATAAGAATCCTTGACTACTTGATAAGTAATAATGAAATAGCAGAAACAGAACCAATTATCTATATATCAATATATTAAAGTTCTCTAACTATCCGAATCTGTGCGTGTCTATATACATATCTGTATCTCTCTCTCTCTCTCTCTCTCTCTCTCTATATATATATATATATATATATATATATATATATATATATATATATATATGTATGTATATATATATATATATATATATATATATATATATATATATATATATATATATATATATATATATATATAATATATTAATATAGGGTTCTGAGGGTTATGGGTACATTACAAATCAGGCTGAAGAGAAATAGACAGTCGGTAAGATCGTTAATTTTGAAACCGGTCCCTGTTTAATAATGATTTTTTTCGGTGATTTTAAATGTCTTGCCCGCTTACGTTTTGGTATTCCGCTATATTTCATGTTGAGAACAATTTAGGTCTTAATAGACACAAGATGTGATCTATTTATAGCACATTGAATGTCCACGTTAGTGGTCAACGTTATATATATATATATATATATATATATATATATGTGTGTGTGTGTGTGTGTGTATACACACACACACACCTACATACATAGATATGTGTGTGTGCGTGTGTGTGTATATATATATACATATATATAGATAGATAAATAGATGCATACATAGATAAATATATTGATATATAAATATTTATATACATACGTACATAAATATATATAAAGATATATTTTTATCATATGAAGACATAGACACACACACACACACACACACACACATACATACATATATATATATATATATATATATATATATATATATATATATATATATATATATATATATATATATATATATATATACATACATATATGTATATCTATGTATATGCATCAATAGAAATAAATATATGATATACATATACACACACGTATATATACATGTACGTATATATATGTATGTGAATACATGTATAAACACACTCACACTCACACGCATGCACACACGCATGCATACACGCACGCACATATATCTGTGATAAAAAGACACTAAGAAAGAAAGAGAGAGGTTGATTGAATGCGGTAGAAATAACAAATCGGAATATATTTATTGCTGTTGTGACAAGTAAACGAGATTGTGGTGAAAATATTGCAGCAGGAATCGAAGGAAAATAATCTACAAAAGACTAGCATTTCATATTAGTAAATTGCATGTAATTTCTACAATGAGAAGTATGTTTGAAGTGATCTCTATTAGATATCATTGAAATAGGTGTAAACAGCGACTACAGAATTGGTTTGATAGATGGTGAAATCCTAACATTAGAAAGACAGATTGATCTACAGGCATTTGAGATTGAAATGAAATAAACGAGCTTCATATTAACGGAATAAGAAAACAGACATAAAATGCGATGATTTGTAATATGTTGCTAAGTTCGAGTAAGTGGCAAGAATAAGAGACATGGCTACAGATGTCTCGCCTGGATGAAGACAATATTAAGAGAACAGAGATTGATATACTTCTGCTGGGAGCTACCAGATCAGCTGAGAAAACAGAAATATTCATTCACGTAAACATACGCACACGCAAAAAAATCCCCACGCGATTGCACTTCAGCACAGACACACACATACGCACACACAAACATAAATATGTCAACAGGCACATGAGTATATAAACATCATATACCGCACATACACACAAAGACAAACACACACAGACACACATATATGTATATCTATTAAGATATATTATTATATGTAAATGTATGAACATATATATATAAATAAATTTGTGTATATATATATATATATATATATATATATATATATATATATATATATATATATATATATATACGTACATATATATATGCATACGTATGTTGATCTCTCTCGCTCTCTCTCACTGTCTCTCTTTGTCTCTCTCTCTTTTTCTCTCTCTCTTTCTCTCTCTCCCTTTCTCTCTCTCTCTCTCTGTATATATATATATATATATATATATATATATATATAGGTTGCGATAGGTAAATTGTCGCCATTTCATATTTTTTTTTATTTCATGTAAGCGCATTGCTTGTTGACGCCAAAGTATACTAGAGTCAGTTGGGTCCCGTCCGTGAGAAAAACAGCACCTCCATTAAATTCACTCTACCAGAAATTTGGAATCGCTATGCTGTTCTACTTAGCCTTCGCGCAGGAAACTCCAATACGCAGAGATGGCGAAAACACAGTACAACCGTTGGCTCGTCGCGTCCCCGAAACATGTACAGACCTTGATATAAATCAAACATCCAGTCAACATCAACTTGTTTGGAGTGATCCTTAGTGATGGCGAGATTATGCTTCCATTCATCTTCCAACACAGTCTCACATTAAACACGGAGATCTACATCTAGTGCCTGGAGAAGGTAGTTCTGTCCTGTGTTAAAAGGGTGGCAGCTGGGAGGACCTATACCATGCCACATGCAGTACCATGCCACATGCAGTACCATGCCACATGCAGTACCATGTCACATGCAGTACCATGCCACATGCAGTACCATGTCACATGCAGTACCATGCCACATGCAGTACCATGTCACATGCAGTACCATGTCACACATGCAGAAGGACTCAGTGAAAATTTCAGCGACCACATCATGCGTTAAATCAGACCACCTAAATCCCCAGCCTGCAACACCTTTGATTATTATGTGAGGGGACCATTTGAGCGAGAATCTAGCAAACCTCATTGTAAGAATGATGATCTGAACGCAAGGATTATAGCAGCATTCACTTACTTGAACAAGGTGGCCGTCCAGAAGAGTTGTAGGAGAATCCGAAGGTCTCTGGAGGGTATAATCCAAGCCAATAGCGATTTGATTGAATAAAGTTACACCGCAGTATTTCAAGATATTTTAACGTGATTTTGGTAAATATGTACATTTATATATGTATATATATATATATATATATATATATATATATATATTCATTTAAAATGCAGAGATGCCTATAATAGGACATATACTCGCTAGAAATAGCAGCAAAAGACTATATAAAATGTCTAAAAATTTTTTGCTACCCTATAATTTATTAATATATATATATATATATATATATATATATATATATATATATATATATATATATATATATATATATATATATATATATATATACATATATGTATATGTATATATGTATATGTATATATATATATATATATATATATATATATATATATATATATATACATGTATATGTGTATAATGTAAATATAATAAATACAGACATGCACACAGACGTATATATATGTGTGTGTGTGTGTGTATGTGTGTGTGTGTATGTGTGTGTGTATGTGTGTGTGTATGTGTGTGTGTATGTGTGTGTGTGCGTTCATGTGCATGCGTGTGTACGTGTGTTAATATTTGTGTGTATAAACAGGAATAAAAACAGGGATAAATATATATACGTCGATATAGTCTTCGCTGTTAGACACACGAATACCAAGATTGATATTATACATCTTAAACTACACCGTGTGTCTCAAATGAAATAGTCATTTCAAAGTAATTAAATGCAGTCATGCCCTATTATACTGTAGGAAACATAGCAACTTCATATACTAATTCGAACAATGACTAGGTCAGTGGAAAGAAGCAGCAGTACAGGGATCTTTCGAATGGAATTGCAAAGAGAAAATACGGCTATATTAACTGAAGGCCAATAGTTCAACAATAAATTGATGCACTGTATTGCTTCAACACGAGTCTATTATTTGACCCATGATGAATGTCACAGCAATATTTCTAACAGTTTTTCTGAAGGAATATTTCCAATAATATATAGGAAGCTGATGGTGATGTATTCATGAAAATCATACTTAATTTCGTATATATTAATACTGATATAGGAGATACTGATATGTTAAAGAAACAATATTTGTTACAGAAAATTACGCCAAGTCAGACTAAAGAGCGCCATGGATTGAGAACACTTATAGTCATAGAAATTAATAATGCTGAAAATGAAAGAATCTCAAGATATGTAAATAACGTGTGCGACATTTACTACGTCTCTCTCTCTCTGTGATAGTCCCTTCTTTATATTTATATATATAGGTACGCACACACGCACGCACACACACACATGCACACACGTACACACATGTACCCACACGCGTACAAACACGCATACAAAGACTTGCACTCGCACACACACACGCATACACATTCCCATATATTTATATTTCAGTTCGGCTAAAAAGGTCAAGAAGGCTCATAATGCTTTCAAGGAATATATACCAATATGGTTTATTTTTCTACTCATTTCCCGTTGGTGAAGATTCTTTCATCCTGTGGGTCAAAAAAAATCTCATCAACATCAGACACCCTATCCTCATAGCAACAACACTGCTTCCCAGCCAAGTGTTCTTTGGTGTCTTTGTTTTTTCTTGTTGGGGAATAAATGATAGTGAGATTTGAGCAAATCAGGAGAATAGTAGTGTGATAAAAGAGGGCAAGGACATAGACAGGCACTAGAGCCGTCGAAACCTAGGAAACTCTGCTTGAGTACTGCCCTGATGAAACATGACAGATTTCGTTAGTTTTCCTGAGTGGGTGGCCGGACCGATATACATATCTGCCTCAGCATGTTAGCGTAATACTCCCCATTGACGGCGTCGGCGTTTTGAAGATAAACACAATAAACACAAACTTAGGCCATCACTTTCCCTACACATGAAACCACCTTAGCTTTTTTTAGAGCAGATGAGGAGTGGTGTGTCCACTGTATGGATTGTATTTTCTTTGATCAGTTGTCAGTAGACGTGGCACTCACTGAGCACAAACCGTCATCATGCTAAGCTCATTTACCAGAGTATTCTTAATTCTCTCCTTGGATATGCTAATATCATTGGCAACTTCATTTGCTATCAATCGCCTTTCATCGATCACTATATGACGAGCACGATCAATGTTAATTCAAGAATCTGCATTCCCCTCCAAAATTCAGTGCCTACATTTGGAATAATCAAATGTCAGTTTACGCGTAAAGAAAAAAAAAATCAGATATTAATACGAGGAATTGAAATTTATGCATTCATAATTTCAAAGTTCTAGCATCGTTCTTTACAATCAACCTATGGACATTTCGCTCCACTCTCGTATACACATACACACATGCACGCATGCACGCACACGCACGCACACACACACATACATACACACACACACATATATATATATGTATGTAAAGATGTATACGTATATTTCACTCTCCGCCTCTTTTCTACATATCTATCAATCTATATCTATCTATGTCTCTCTCTCTCTCTCTTTATATATATACATACACATATATATATATATATATATATATATATATATATATATATATATATATATATATATATATATATATATATATATATATATATATATATATATATATATATATATATATATATATATATATATATATATATATATATATACATATATATATACATATATATATGTGTGTGTGTGTGTGTGTGTGTGTGTATGTATATATGTGAACGTATGCATGTATATACATACATGTATATGTGTTTGCGTATGTGCGTGTAATACACACGTTTTGTATAGTTTATTTATTACTTTGTGTCCAATTGCTTTCTTTGTCAATAAAGAAGGATCTATAATATTACTTCAGTTGTAAATATCTTCCAGACACTCGTCTTCTATATGAAGCTGTTTCTCAGTTGTAGTTGCAACTGCAGAGTATATTAATTTGTAAAGCCAGAAAATATACAATCTCCCAAAACTTGTAAGACACACGCAGGCATTCACCCAGCACAGAGCAAACATTGCATAATATGTTCCACTCCGCATATTTATATATACACACACACGCACACGCGCAGAGATAAGGAAAACATACAGATACACACTCACATATATACCGACATACATACGCATATAAATATATCTATATTCATAAATGCTTACATACAGATACTTATATATATAGAAATATACATATATATATATATATATATATATATATATATATATATATATATATATATATATATATATATATATATATATATATATAAGTATGTATACACAATATATATATATATATATATATATACATATATATATATATATATATATATATGTATGTATGTATTTAAATGCATATATGTAATTATATATATATATACTCACATGCTTTTATACATACATACACGTGTATCTGCGAATATATGCCAACAACTATAAGTCTATTTATATTATTAATGCTTTCAAATTTTCAAGTCATCGCTGTGAATTCTGTTCCCCTTATATATATAAACACACACACACGCACACACACACACACACACACACGCACACACACGCACACACACACATACACACACACACACACGCGCACACACACACACATATATATATATATACATATGCACACTTTACAGGATTTTCGTTTTCAATTTCCATGAAGAATTTATAAGTTATCATGCACAAATCAGAAATATAAATCTCTACACGTGCGGACGATAATACTCTCATGATGCTGCCAGAAACTCACACGAGGTGTCTGTCACATTCTATCTTACGCATACTCGATACTTATGACGTCTACAAAGATACGTAACCGATGAATTATTAATGTTTCAAGCTCAACGAAGATTTTCAAATATTAATCGCTTTTGACCGGCGCATAGATGGGCTAACGTATGCCAGAATATTTTGAGTCCATTGTAAACATGAATGTAACGTACCGCGTGTCATATGTGCACTATGTTCAATGTACTGCTTGATATAGCTGATGACCAACTACGCACTGGCATCGAGTACTCTCATAATCATTGTAAATATTTCTTTACAGAGATTCTTCGATGTGCTCGTGAGATTGCATTCTCTTCTTTTCTACTCCGGAAGTACATTAATTATAATATGTGAAATACTCTACGTGTATAAATATATATGTTTATGCATATATATATATATATATATATATATATATATATATATATATATATATATATATATATATATATATATATATATATATATATATATACATATACATGTGTACTTTTACACAGAAACATACATGTGTATATAGGCACGTATACATACAAGCACATACCCGCATACACAGGTACACAAACGCGCGCAGACACATACACATACATATATAAATATTCTTTTACTCTTCTACTTGTTTCAGCTATTTCACCGCGTGCATGCTGGTGCATCGCCTTATAGATAGATAGACAGTAATATATATAAATATATAAAGTATTAGTAGTTTTGAATGGTACAACAATGCACTATAATACAAAAAATGGACTATATACCTGTTGCAATTTAGTTATCTATAGTCCGATGATATTTCGGAATACAATTCCTTCTTCAGATATTCTTAGATGGAGACGCTGCTATAATCTGTTTTCGAGGGAGAGAAAGAGAGAGAGAGAGAGAGAGAGAGAGAGAGAGAGAGAGAGAGAGAGAGAGGTGGGAGAGAGAGAGAGAGAGAGAGAGAGAGAGAGAGAGAGAGAGAAAGAGAGAGAGAGGAATTGAGAGAATGAGAGTGAGAGAAACAGAAAATTCTGACAGATATGCAGCTTCTAAACTTCTGGAATATTTCGTAGTCATGTTTTACACGGCAGCTTTCAATTTCACCAGAAATATCTTGTCATGCAATATTAGATATTGAATACTCTTGCAGCGTTTACTTTATAAGAAATGGATAGGTATCATTGTTTCAATCTGCCTAATCTTTTGTCTATTAATAACACTGTTCACCTTTTCCCTACCACTGAAATAATGGCAAAAACTCAAGTTTAAACATAAACTTTCTTGATACAAGGCGGAAGCATGTAATTATATATACATATATATATATATATATATATATATATATATATATATATATATATATATATATATATATATATATATATGGGAGAATATACGAAAAAACAACAACAGACGAGGACAGGTGGTGTAAATAACAAAAGGATGTATTAGTATGACGCTCGGGAATACGGAAAGTCTTTGACGCTTCGAGCTACGCTCTTCAACAGAAAGAATATGAAGACAAGGAGAAAAACACGGAGAAAAAAATTGAATAGTGTCCAGTCAACGGTCAATATATATAGATATATATATATTTGTAGAGAGACAGAAAGAGTGTGTGTATGTGCATAACTTATACATTAATGTGTGGTAATTATATGACAGTACTCTACTTATAAATCAGCTCGAAAAATGTTAAAAATTAAAGTGAACATTCCCACTTTCCATATGCCCTCACATAATTTCTTAAATATGCGAGCGTTTATTTATTTTTCATCGTCATTTTATAGTTGCGCCTGACCGCATGCATATCTGTTTTTTTTTCTAATTTCCTTATAATTTTAGGATCTTACATATGGATATTTGTTTGTAAATATTTTCGATTTACATATAACCCCTTTATGTTCTAGAAGCTCTCATAAAAGAAATTATAAATTGCTATATAGGATGTCTTAAACTAAATTAAACGCAAATGGTGTAAATAAATGTTTTCTTCACGAAGTGACTGTAGTGAAATGCAGGGTGTGTTTTTTCCTTCCCTTTATTGATGACTAATTGAAATAGTATACGATATTGGTGTAACTTATTTTAATAGGGTTACTATTCTTCGTATATCATTTGCTTAAATATTTTTCTAAATTTTCAGTAAATTTCTAACTGTTTATCATTGAAAAACGACAATTCATATGTCATGTTCAAGAAAACATAGTTGACTAACAATAATCTACATACGCGCAAACGCCTACAAGATTGCACGCAAAGAAATGCCCACCTCTCTGCTTTTAAGCAAAAGCACATGTAAGCCCAAGCGACACGCATACGCCTACACGCATTAAGATATTTCACTCTGTCTACGTATGTGTATGTATATGTATGTGTGTGCATAAATATAAGTATAATTATCTCTATATACACATACACAGGAGCAGACACACACGCGCGCATACATACATACACACACACACACATATATATATAATACAGAGATGAAAAGATATAGACAGAAACATAGTGAGAGATAGATAGAGAGAGAGAGAGAGAGAGAGAGAGAGATTAGATAGCTAGACAGATACATATGTAGGCCTCGTTTTGTGCCTTTGTCTATGTTCGTGGCAGTGTGAGTGATCTGGAGCAGCAACATGAGTAGAAACAGCTGGTAACCATGTTACATACTTCTAAAATATTCTTTCAAGTAATCACATGATTTCATTTTTCTAAATCATGACGACAAAGTAGTCACTAACAAAAATGCTGTAGATAACATGTTTTATCTTTGTTTGTTTTTTTACTATACGTGTATATTTACTTTTTACAGTAAATCACCTGGCGCCAGCTTCTGGGAATATGGCAGAAACAATGACAAATACCAACAAAAAACAACAGTAACAAGAAGAATTCACAAACAATATTGTAACTCCTACAAAAAATTATGTTACTATAAGTGCAACTGTATCTACTGATACTAATAAAAGTACTTATATTTATAATAATAATAATAATAATAATAATAATAATAATAATAATAATAATAATAATAATAATAATAATCCCGTTGCTACAAAAAGATAAGATCTCCGATGCAGTATTATGGAGATATTTTACTGCAGAGGAAATATGCCACACGTCGAAGAATGAATTTAAAAGATAAGAGTGATATACCACAGTTGTCCATTGGGAATTATGTCGAATTTAAGACTTGAAATTTCGGAGTGAAGTATAATTCACTGGAAAATCAATAACTCTAATCGTTTTCATAAAGGCAATATTTGTGTAAGAATTAGTGATCTTGTGTTAGCTTTTGACATTCGCTATATGATTCGTTGGCATTGAGACGTTTCATGAGTCTTATAAGCATTTCATCCTTTAACTGCCATATCAATATTAAACATGCTCCATCAAGCTACTGAGGTGAATGAAAAAATATATATGTAATATTACAACTTTAAATTGTAACACAGGCAATACATGCACGTGATTCTCAGTTTGATTAATGTAGATCAAAACAGGTTCTCAACGATTTTGAATCGATGTAACCAAACTCAAGTGTATTTTAATTTTTCAATATATTCCAGAATTTTATCAGATTCATGACAGACGACAAGAAATATAACACAGCCGAACAATCGGGACTTTAGTGTAGTTTATAGTCATCACAAGGCAAACATCTATATTTTCAGTTAGAAATATATGATCATACACCGTATTAAATCCAAAAGCTATCTTCGTTCGATACAATACGTTTACATTTGGACGTCTCTCCAAATGTAAACTGACGGCGATATAATAACAGACACACATACATGCTATATTGACATGTACGAAGAGGTGTTTAAAAGTTTCTGGATTTAAGGGCGTCGCGAAAGGCCTGGTTTGTGGCCTAAATTTCTGAGTAATTTTACAGGGTTTAGAAAGACTGAAGGACCTCTAAAATAGATGTGTGAATCGGAGAGGGGAATATGTTGAATAAAATCATAATTAACTGATCCGCTTATATTGGAAGGTGTTGCTATTTCTAACAATTCATGTATCAACACAGACTTCCTTGTGGTGCTCATTAGAATTATCTCGTATTCATATTCAATCTTCTGTGGCCGACAATTAATTGCTGATTTCAGAAGAAATGTAGATACTTGAGGTTACAAGATCAGTCAATGTCCTTTCCATCGGTATTTCTCTCATATTCTGTTTTATAGGCAGGAGATAAAGAAAACACAATGCTGACCGCATCAGGATTTTAAATCAGAGCAAAAAGAGACAAAAGTAATCCCGCTAGGCTACTTTTTCCTCCTATAAACGCAAAATTAAAAAAAAAAAAGATAATACAAACCAAGGAATAACATTCTGTTGTATATTTCGGGAAATTTAATATCGAAAAAAAAATGTATTTGAAATGGTTTTGACGAGAATAATTTGGCGGAAGTCTTTGATATTGCGATGTGTGGAACCACTCTACGCTACACGTAAACCAAGACGTTCGACTGATTACCAACTATATGTGCAGCAAGCAGAACAAACGCCATCCATGTTGTCTAGTAAATACTCCTCAACTATCGTTACAAGAAAAGCGTCTAATATTCAGATTAGTTTCAATTTTATTACATATTGTAGAGTTTAATTTTAATGTCAAAATTCGTTCTAGCAGCGGAATCCTCTCATGTTTTAGGAAACTCATACTTCTTATATCAATATAGGTGATACATTTTTTAACATTCATTAAAGTAGCCGCTGAAATTTAGAACAGACTATATATTTTATATTCACTGTTTATTGCAAACAATTCATATCACCAGACACATCATTGCAAACGTTGTAACTTCGAAAATCTCTTCAGTTTTTAAAGATATATTTCCTTCTAGATTACATTACGTAAATTCTCATTAACGCACTAATGTGTAACAAACACGCTACTCACATTGTGTTTCCAGATAAATCCTGAAGAACAAGAGCTAATAAATCATTTGATTTATAAACAATATATTTCTGATTTCATTAAAAATAAATTCGTTATTAAAAGTTGTCGTATGGGGTGTCGCTCTAGGTCTAAACTTCGACAGAAATACGTGTCTGATTACTCAGTTTCAGGAAATACTTAAACCTAATGACAGCAAAAATTTTTCTTCCAGGCATATATTTTCTGCAATAAATTTTCTATAATGCAACGAATATTTTCCTAAGCAATAAATGATCGCATGAATAAATAGCAAGTAGATAGCTCAAGAAGATTGAATACAACAAACTAAACAGATATTACCGAGAGCATAAACTACAGTGAGTGATAGTTAGATAACTTTGTCCGTATACATATCTATGAATCTGCACAGCATGAACTCAAATCATTAATAAAAAGAATATATATATATATTTAGTTATATAAATATCATTATTTTAATGTATGAATATATGTACGTATGTAGATATATACTTACATACATATATACATACATACACACACACATATATATCTATACACACACAATCACATATATGTACATACATATATTACATATGTATATATATATATATATATATACATATATGTATACATGTATATATATATATATATATATATATATATATATATATATATATATATATATATATATATAATATATACATATACGTATACATATACATAACATATATGTATATATGTATATGCATATATGTATACATATATATTTAGTTATATACATATTGTTATTTTAATGTATGAATGTATGCACACATGTAGGTATATATTTACTTACATATATTCATGCACACAAACATATATCTATCTATCTATCTATCTATCTATCTATCTATCTATCTATCTATCTATCTATCTATCTATCTATATATATATATATATATATATATATATATATATATATATATATATATATATATATATATATATATATATTATATACACATACGTGTGTACGTGCAAGTGTCGCTATAAGTATGTAAGATAATATGTCTTGTTCACTGTACACGCACGTTTACAGACCGTCCAACAGAGGTGTGCGTATATATATGATTGGTATCTACCCATCATCCTCTCTCCATCCGCATAGAGCGAATAGAACCATATGCTAGGTATGAGCAAATGAAATAATAACTAAAATAAATAGAACAGGAAATTACTTTCCATACATACAGCAGCTACGAAAGAGATCTCTCCGTAAGTAAGTGATCCACACTGAGAATATTAAAAAGACTGAACTCATGTTCGTGAACCCAGGACTAAATTGCAATGGCTGTAAACTTATAGGTTAGGGTCAATATCATAAAATATTCTTATTTTCTTTTTTCTCCTTTCAATCTCATTGTGTCACTTGTCTTCGTTCCCTTTTCTCAACGCTTCTCCTTCATTTCCATATAGTCACCTGAAAATACATATAACTATATCTATCTTTGTATGTATGTATGTATCTATCAATATATATATATATATATATATATATATATATATATATATATACAAACATGTGCATACGTATACATATTTAGTTAGACATATATACAAACACGTATATTTACACATGTATTAATATTGTGTATATGGATATATATATATATATATATATATATATATATATATATATATTCATTTATTTATATATATATATGCATATATCTCTCTCTATATATATCTATATATCTATGTGTCTAACTATCTATCTATCTATCTATCTATGTATTTATCTATCTATCTATCTATCTATCTATCTCCCTCTGTCTGTCTCTCTGTCTGTCTCTCTCTCTCTCTCTGTATATATATATATATATATATATATATATATATATATATATATATATATATATAAATATATATATATATATATATATATTGCAATGTTCACTTCATTGCTCGCTTTATTGTCATTCTATCCCCAGAGTGCTCCAGCGCTCTATTAACTTGTAGTTCATTTCAACATTATTCTCTGCATGATATGATTTGTCCATGATTGAATGACTGTGTTACGCTAGATATTATTCATCTACTGTTACATAGAGGAAATGAAGGACTATATTGCTTCAACATAAAGGGTCAAAGGAAATAATGAAAATCGCCACAAGTTTCGAGATATATGTTAACGAATTGAGCAACGAAAATGAACAGGGAATTATAACCTCAGTTCACCTGCACCGCATAATATAATTTAAACATCGTTCTTTTCTTTTATATTTCGCAACATATGTTTTACAGAGTTCTTATATTTGCTATAGAATTCATTGAAATATAAACTTGAAACTTACTATAATTATGGAAATTATAATAGTATCGTAATTCTTAATTTCATTATGAAATCATTAGGATTTTGTTACATCATTTCAAATCAGATTCGTCGCTGTTATTTAGCATGAGATTATTCTTGTTTCAACAAACATACGTCTAAATGCTTTGGGCTTTGTCAATCCTATCGTTTTAAATATTTTATACATAAGATGTTGTCTTGTGCCTTAGGTTGGATTGTGTAAGCCACTTTAAGTATTATATTTGTATGTCGAAATTGTATATATAACATATACATATTTCTTGATGTCGCTTTTAGGTTGATTGTATATATTCATCCAAGGCATACGAATCTATTTAGTTTCATCCAACATTACATCCGTGCATTTTGGAGAAGCGAATTGAGGGATAAAAGTTTTGATAGTCCTAAGTATAATTTAGGAAGACGCGGTTAATATAGAAGAAAATAGAGATTGCTATAAAATACCTTATGTCTACATATTATACTTAGAGTGACCCTACTTATACTTAGAGTACCCCTAAAGGATTCAAGCGAATAGGATGATTACAAACTTAACAGCTGAAGAGGCCAGAGATACGTCAAGATGTATTTCCATTACGGATAACACATGGTAATGTGTAAATAGATTCACACAAATCAAAATAATGAGCAAGTGAACAGGAAGTAAAAGAAAAATGTTAAAAAACGAATGAAGTTTATTGTGACACAGTTAAAACTAACTATAACAAATCTACGATTTCTGAGACGATAGACATTGTTTGCCTCTACATGGGTTACATCGTAATAATCTTTACTTGAGAAGTATTTAAACACTTTCCTAAAAGAATGCTTGCATCTCAGAAGTAATTACTGACTACGATTCAGTAACTTGTATGTAGACTCTATCATTCTTTCTATTCTTTCTATTCTTTCATACTTTTCTTCTTTCTATCAGCCCCTTCACACTTACTTGGTTCGTTCCACTCTTCGTTCTTTCGTTCTCCCTATCTCACATTTCCGGGCCTTCTCTTCATGCTCACCTTCCTTCCTCTTTCACTTCACTCTGTCCATTTCCTTTTTTCTCACTTCTCCTCAATTCTTCTATCCCTCTGCTTCTACCTCCCTCTCTTCCCTCCCCACGGGACCGGTGTTCGGCCAAACCTGATGTTTCTTTTTTGGTTCAACTATCATCCGTGCAACTTCTATATTCCTAATCTGTGCCTGTCAAATCTTATGTCACTGTCATAAAGCATTACTTCCAGACACGCCAGCTTAATTTAATTCGTCCTTAGTCGAAAGACACCCGTTGTTAACCTCCTGTTATTTGTATTTGTGTACAAATTCACCGTTTTTTCCGTCCTTGCTTTCGTATAGATTCGCTTCTTTCTTCCAAGGAATCTAGTGCTCTTAGATTAGTTTTTCCTTGGGGCTGGCCAGATTGGAGTAATCTCCAGTATAAACAGCTGACATTGTACATATATATGAGTGTGTATGCATGTATGTACGTATATATGTGTGTTATATACATGCAAGTTATGGATACATTGAGAATATATGAGTATACATTCTCATCTGTATGAGAATTCATTTTGAAAACGGTACTTTTTTTACATTCCCTTGAGACGGAAACAATATAACGTACACTATG
>NC_142939.1:5052317-5122317 GCF_046866305.1 Octopus bimaculoides | reverse complement strand
GATAATATATTGTTTTATTGTTTTATAACATTTAGCAATATGTTGATATTATACGAGTTTCATTTCTTGGCCAGCCACAATTTTCACTTCTTGTAAAACAATTTCAATATAAAGTCAGCATAGCCACAAAACTGTATTATATTTGAAGATTGATCAGACAAGTCATTTTTACCGTTTATCGTTGACCCCCCCACACACATAAACACACACAAAAGAAAAAAAATTACAGAATTGACATTGTAATAATATAAAATTGCTTTCATTTCCAGCAAGATAATTTCTTCTATATTCTAAAGTATATATAAATATTAATATTACTTCCAGGTGCTTGCGATTATTTTCATTGATATCACATTGGAATAAGTACATGCCATACATAAAGCCGTTTCATATGTATCCATTTGTTTTGTATAAATATACACATTGACTAAATGTTACACTTTATCAACATTAATCACCAACTAAATTCGGTGTATCAAAGATTGTTTACATCAACAGCATGAATACAAGTTAAATACTTAAGAACGTATCGTAACCTATCTGTCGTTATGAATATTAGCAATATTCCTAGGTAAGTATATTCTACGGAATTATTAATATAGCTTTTTCCTTTTCTTTTTTTCTGAGAAATGTCATTGCGTTCGGCATTAATACCATAATCATGAACAGAAATATGCCTGTACTGCCAGACATATTTTCATTTGACAAATACACACCCATTCCTACTTCCTTAAAGACTTCAATACACACCCATGTGAATCAATGTCTAGTTGTTGTGTATGTCACCTTTTATAAAGTGTCTAATATATCCTGTTGTCAGCCAACAACCGACGTGTAAAATGCTGAAAACTCAGGTTCACAGTCACAAACTATGCATGGGTGTCACCCATTTCTTCTGTGTATGTATCTGCGTTACGCACTGACATCGAAATTGCAATTTAAGAGTTGGCGTTTTCTGTCTAATACAATTGCTTTCAAAGAAGATATGAATATATCAACAAGACTAAAATAAGTAAAAGTGCAGATAAGATAGAGTAATAATTTAAATACCCAACATGATGGAAGTTCTTTGAAAGAGATATGCATTAGAATGAAAGTCAAAGCTGAGAAACAAAAAATCTAAAAAAAAGAAAAGAAATGAATCTCAAGATTTTTTTTTATTGCCCACAGAGGGCTAAACATAAAGGGGACAAACAAGGACAGCCAAATGGATTAAGTCGATTACACCAACCCCAGTGCGTAACTAATACTTATTTAATCGACCCCGAAAGGATGAAAGTCAAAGTCAACCTCGGCGGTATTTGGACTCAGAACATAAAGGCAGACGAAATACCGCTAGCTACTTCGTCCGGCTTGCTAAAGATTCTGCCAGCTCCTCGCCCTACGAATCTCAAGATATATTAAAAACACCTTTGTTAGTTTTTCTATTGTCAAGCATAAACATTTCATACATTTGTTACAAATATGTCTTTCTTCAATATTAAACCACTTTTGTTTATCTATAGACAATATAATGGATTATTGTTTAAGGTATATACTTCACATAAATCCTAAATTGCATTTCAGTCATTATTGCCTTCATGTAAATCGCAGCGATATAAAAGGTTCACATGTTTTATTAGGTATATTCGTTACTGGTTACTAGTTCAATCTCACAGCTTTGTCTTCCCGTTGGATGAACACACTGACCATGTGACCTAGCGCAAACTTGAGGAACATTAAGGACTGCATATTTTCCTGTTGTTTTTACTAACTTTTTCACTACCATTATTAAAATTATAATTATGTATTTAAATACATTTTATTTAAATTTTCATATACACTATTTTCTTACGCATTTCCTAATCGTCAATTACATTTTCAAGTTTTAAATAAATTGATTACTTGTATTCATTTCTAGGAGTACTTCTTCATTACATTGATATAGGAGATTTATATGTATCATGTTAAAGTAATACCATATACATTAGTAGAATAATGTTTCAATATGTCTTCCCCAGACATCGATTCGGTTGAGTTGTTACTACTTTTAACTATTTCATATGATGTTCTTTGTTGTTCCAGCATATTCAGTGGCTGAATGTTTAGATTTCGTTAAAATGATATCCACCTTTGATCTTATTTTCTTTTATCTCCGCCTTTACGGAACTTTAAACGGAAAATGTCATATGTCTTATGAACGTGAGTACATGAGTATGTAATTGTGAATATATACCTGCATTAGATTTGAAGAGAATATAATATACAATACGCAATTCAAATTTCCGAAAAGTATTATATTTGATCATTTATATTTAAAATTATCGGAGCTCTCAAATAAGCATAAATTTACGCATAGAATTCATAGAAATATATTACCCATTATTAAGTTGTATATGATGAAAAAATATATCTAAAATCCTTTCCGGTGAATTAACAATTCAGAAAATTAAAAACAGAAATTATTATAGAACATGTATTAATTCAAATTGTAGGCAACCCAATAATGAGAAAATCACTATCCTTAATATCTAATTTTCTAAATATTGTCAGAATATCATTTTTAATTCAACATTTCGAAAATCCCGTCTTACGTATAATACAGCTAAAACCTGATGATCCTAGAAACATAAAATTCGTTAGAAGGATACAAAATGGTTACAGCATGTTAGCAATTAGATTAGTGTATGTGTTTATTCGTACGTTATTTTAACGGGGCATTATGTTAACAGCCATTTGTTTGCAGCTTCCATTTAGTATCAATGGGGTAATGTAACTTATGAAGGACAAAATATTAATATTCAGAATGCATTAAGATAAGAATGCTATTAGTAAGTCTATACAACTGTAATATTATAAGCATTTACACTAATAGTTATATACCTCAGTATATAAACGAATTTATTCTGTTATATCTGAAAGCAATCTATAATTTTGCATTCATAATTGATATCAGTATTGATAATATTAATATATCAATAAGTATACTAAATTTATTAAATATATATATATATCGACCTCTATTTACCATAAGAAAACTGACCGGTGTTGCTTAGCAAATAATAGTCATCGTGTTAATGATTAATTTTAGAAAGACAAAAGTATTGAAAATGCGTATGACGGTACTCTCCATTTTGTTTCAACGCATATAGATGTAAAACTCAAATTTTTATGTTTATAGCAAACTAGTAAATATTTAAGAAAAGAAAGCAAACTATTTTTACTCCGTATTAACTGTTATTAATATGCGAGTTATTGGATTCTCTCTAGTGGAAATATCAAAATTATAAAATATTGACAGCTGGAGAAGACGACGTCACAATTTTCAATCATTACAAATACACGGAGAAAAAAATCATACGAACGGTATAGCTAAACAAAGTTGAAAGAAAAATGAATAAAACATACCTGATACGGCAACATTTATTATTTTCAATAAAATCCCATTAAGCATAAAGCTACATCAAGAGAGTCAAGTATTGCATTTATATAAACAAATTTCCATCATATGAGATGGCAAGATCAAACACATCATGTCAGAAATTTCTTGCAATATTTAGTTTATATGAACATCCTTATGTCCAGCTTCTGAAGGTAAAAGCCCTAGAGAGAAAAAAAAAAGCATCTGATTAAGTTTCCATTCTTTATACATGATATTTACGATGTTTAACATCGAACATTCTTGGCGGCAATATACTACTTCAGTCGATTGCATGGCGTTGCCAATCATAGTTTTGCATCATAATTCAACTCCATCTTAGATGTTTGGGGTAATTTAAGCAACTTACGCATTTACACATATATAAACAGTAAATCTCTTTCTCCCTCTCTCCCTCTCTCCCCCCTGCTATCTCTGCTCACACTCATGACTAACAGTCTACTATCTATGTATTTAGATTTGTATAGAAACCTCCATGAAATTACATATATATCAGTACGTTTGGCATTTGTTTGTGTAGACTAACACGCGCGCGCGCACACACGCATATATATGTAGGGTGGAACAAAGACAGAAACACAGAGAATGACGTACGTACAGATAAACGTATTCAGATAAACATATATCATTCGAAAGGAAGTAAACTGCCTGGATTTAGCAGCATCCATCCTCCCGCCGCAGGGATACTTTGCTTACTCGTCGTGGAAAAGATACCAAAATCCATTGTCGAGAGTTATCAGATAACTGACGGAATAATCGAGTGGAAAACGCTAATGTTTCCTAGGAGCTAGAGGGTTATCATCCTCAATGGTTGAATCAAGAGTTTGACGCTCCGCCTTAAAAATTCATTTACGTCAACTGTGCTGTTTTGTCTTGTAATTCCGTGATTTGAAACATAGAAAAACCTCTCATAATGGTATTAAGATAAAAGCTGAAAGAAAAGAAACCTTGCGACTTCTAGGAATCGCACATAACTGGAGGCTGAAATTGAAGCCTGAGAAACTGGTAAAGATCTATGAACCTGTTCCCTCAAAATGGTAATCGTCTGGTATGGTATGGATCTCAAATGTATTCAAGCAGTTCATTTTGTTCTATATTTATTATAATGAGCGGTGTCAGGTGACAAATGAGGGCCAAGAATTAAATCTGCTGAGCTTGTGGGGTTATGCAGAAGCAATTAGTAGGGGCAAACACATGGTCCAATTGAAGTTAGATAGAACACTTACGTATCAATCGCTCTGCAGAAACTGGAAAATCATCACAGGTGTCACTGTTTGAAAACTCGTCAAGTTGTATATCGTGGTAAATTTTGCTTTAAACCGACTCTGGATTAACAGGTTTAAAACCTGCATTGTCTGTACTAACGTTACAATTGCGGTCTGATCAACACAGGCCTTATCACCTGTCTATGTGTGTTTGCTAAAAATTCCCCAAATACTAATTGACCACGGGAACTATCGCTGAAGCAGTTTCAACATGATTCACGGGAAAATGTATAGAAATAGTTCATACTTAATTTTTTACTAAGGTTCATATATAATGAGTATACGAAAATATAATATTCGTTAGGATAGTTTAATGAGTTTAACGCATTGTCTTTGTAATGATTTCGAGGACATTAAATATCACTAGTTAAGTCTGAGTGGGAATTAGTACCAAAGGTGTTATTCTCAACTTGCCAATTAATCCTGGCAAGTTGATCTGTTCTGCTACTTTGCTGTATTCGATGGAAATCCTGTGACAAATTTTTACCAAGTGTCCCACCTCTCATGACCTGGTATATACTGCGCCAATGTCACGCTAATTGTTCCTATTGAAATACATATCTGAAGGGCATTCAGATTCCTGAACATATTTCTCAAACTACTGGGTTATACATTTATATCATTCCTATGTAACAACTAGAGGAATCATTTGCCACTAGGAATCTTATTCTTCATAAGCGCGTGAAAGATGTTTGCTCTGTGAATAAAGGGTTTTGGTGTAAAGGTTTCTGTTTTTATACTTTGTTCATATACTAACATATTTATTATAATTATGCTGTTCATATGTAACATAGATTTAAATGAGCGTCAGATTTTCTCATTTAATTTCTTGCTGTTTCACTTACCGTTTCTGCATTCATAATACTTGCGAAATAGGTAAGAAGTAACAAGTTTACATGTGCGGAAATGCGGTTTAATATTTTATAATATATTTAAATACATCAACAACACAATACAAATTATACTAGTTCGAAATCAGAGCTACTGAACGTTGTCTCAAATTAATTTTTCGTTATAACTTCGAACGACTGAAAGTTAGAATGGCATCATTTTCCACATTTTCGCCAGAAAACTAATATCCATTTTCAATGACTCAGTACGTGTTTACAGATAATGAACACTAGGCGTACTTACAAATATATGTGAAACTGCTACAAGTATGATTTCAATGATTCTATTACTTTTAGTGATAATAAGATATCTATCAAGTATGCTACTCTATGAAAACGTAATTAATTCTGCCATTTCCACGTACATTACCTGATATAAAACTGTGGTGCATAGTGAGTGTGTCTCCATACAGCATTGTCATATGAATGATTATGTCAACACTCACCAAACAGACAAACACAGTTGGTGTGTTATTTGTCCATTAAGAAGTTTCCTATAGAGTTTATATCAAAGATCAAAAAGTGTAATATGTTTAGCTTCCTTACAATCGTCGACGTTGCATTAACTTTGTATGAATCTAGAGCGATGACAAGCAGCGAGAACGATGCAAAGGTAGATTTGAATCTGATCATTTCGCCCGATCATTAGCTATAGACTCTCAAAATCAAATAGCAACATGTAAAAGCTTCGAACAATAAATCTGAAATAGAAATAGAACTCTAAGCTTCATGTGACTACATACAGTGTAACAATTACCCTTTTAAAGTAATGCATGGTGATAAACAGTGCTAATAAACTGCACTACGTTTAGATATTCGTACACACATAAAATTGTAATGTAGACACATATTCCCGCACACACATGCCTTCACAGATGGAAATAACAAATACAGAATTATGGATTGGTTATGACGATGGCTTATTTCGCAACAAAAGCTAAAGGTATAAACAAAATTGGCCTTAGAGAAATAGAGAGGTCAGTGTTTCTGATGTAAAATCCAAACATTCCGACTGAACTGTATAATGCAATTAATGGCCGAAATATATCGGGTTTCATTTTATAGCTGAAAAGCAACAGTGGTTATTTTTCTATTTGAGAAAATGAAAGAAAATAAAATATATATTCTATCTATTGAAGCAATAAATAAACCATCAGGCGCTACACAATATCCAAGTTTTCTCTTGAGTAGCGTTCAACCAACTTAACGCCAGTTTGGAACAATCATCATACACTAGAATATTTAGTGTGTAAATAACTGTTTTCTCTCTGATGTCAGTGCCTCTTGTGTCCTCTCTATCCCTCTGTCTCCTCTCAATGCAGCCTTTGAAATGAAATATATACAATTATAATACTGAGAATAGTGCCAGTGATGAATGATGTGATAGTTTGATATTTGAACATATACACAAAACACAGCAAGTTAATCCAACTGACATTAATTTACGAGAATACTATCGAAAGAAGTAATGTTCTATAATATAATCTAGTAAAAGAGCTTTCGTTGATTTCTTTTTCACAAAACATGCCTAATATGTCCAGTTGGTGTGATCCAAAATATTATAAATGAATATGATATATTGTCTTTCAAATTGGATCTGTACAATAGGGTGTCAGTGTTATAATGAAGCTAAAACTTTTAAACGTATCCAGTTTTCAATGTTTATTCATTCATATTTTATAGTGTACAACGCTCAAAGAATTGATCCGAATATATATACACACACACAGACATACATATTTATATACACATACTTACATGATTATATATACATATATACATATACTAAAAATCACAGATAAAAAAGATATCGTGATATTGTATAGTTTATTCGTTTCCGAGTGTATTTATTTCGGTTTATGACGTTGATTCTTCACTAACTCTAATATATTTCAAAGTATATTTTAAGGAGCCGTGCACTTATATTTTAAGTGAAAATATCTAACGGTTAATATCAACGTCACACACTAAAGCTCTTACAAAAACGCATAGACAGTAACAACTTCGCACACACACAGACGCACGCACTCGTGCGCGTGCGAATATATCTTAAAATTAAACATATACACATATACACACGCATATATATAGATGTGTGCATGTATGTGTGTGCGTGTATATGCAAAGGTGGATAGGTAGGTATAAGCATATACCTATTGTACCTACAATCTTTTATACGGTTTCGGGTAGCATGGGATTTTAATTTAAGACAGATATTATCAAAATTCTTTATATACCATTTTGTTGCACATAAAATGAATATGTATGGTACTCGCAGAACCCATGGCCTCTATTATTAAACAGAACATCGAAAGAGAGAAGGAAAATGAATCAATACAAGTTAGCATATATGTCAGGTGCAAATGGCAGGAGAAACGAAGACTTTATCTGTCGTTTCGCAGTAAGACCAACATTATAGAACTGGTGAACACTACATTATATTAAATATGCACGAGGGTGTGGAATGCAAAATTATAAACGCATTTCGTGTAGAAATTAAAATAATACGAGTTTGAAGATTCGATATTAGGTTTAGGTATATTCGATCGAGCAAAGTCAATTGATTTTAACCTCGCTGAACTTTCACTGCCACATGCCATTTGGATTGAAAATGTATTGATGTCAATGTCAGTGATTGCCAACTTAGGTTCCATAACTATTTTAATTTTTCCCTTTGAGTCAGAGATATTTCGCTGTTCGACAGGTTGCTATAGTAACTTGTCATCAGAGAAACATTCTATTGACAAAAAGAAAAATATAATCAGATCTCAGTCATATGTTTCGATTAAAAGCTGCCTATAGTTAATTCAACAAGCTTCTACGAGAATCGTAAAAAGATAAATGACAATATAAGCCTGATATATATTGTAACGAATCAGAGTGTCATTGCATTGTTACATTTTGAAATGTGCCTTGATTTCTTCAGAATTATTTACTATTCTTTAGAAGGTATTCTCGTTGAAGAACTCATATGACAATTGCGTTTTTTTAAAATTTTCTTATACATATAAGGACTGGACAATGCATAATTTCTAGAATTCTTACTTGTCGAGATAGCTTTTGGTTCACGTCTCAAAGAAATGATTCAAAATGTAGAATCAAGGCGTGTGTACTACATCGAATATACATGAACATCAACTACACAAAAAGATATCCACCTAGAAATATATATATATATATATATATATATATATATATATATATATATATGTGTGTATATGTGTGTGTGTGTGTGTGTGTGTGTGTGTGAGTGTGAGTTTGTGTGTGTGAAATAGAAGGTAGGAACAAACTGGGACAGCCGTATTGTAGTAAAAAACGTGAAACTAGATCTGCTTCACCACCACGTGGATCTGGCTTCGCTTCCATTGCTGGCACCTTGTCCAAAAAAGGACTTCTATATTAGACTCGGCCGACCAAAGCCTCCTGAGTGGATTTGGTACAGAGAAACTCAAGGGATTCCATTGCGTATTTATGTATTTGAGTGCGCGCATGCGTATGTGCACGTACTCGTGTCCCTTTTTGCCCTTCATCCTTGCTTGACAATCAGTGTCGGTGTACTTACATCTCTGTAACTTGGCGTTTCGTTACAGAGTCTGAGAGAAGTGGGCCCCATTAATTCAATTAAAATTTGTAAAAGGCGGCGCACAAGCATAGTCACAGTGTAACGTTCGAAACAGGTAAAAGATAATACGTTAATGGGAGGGAAAAAGTCTTTAAAAAATAGACACGGGAAACTAAAAGTTAATTAAAATTTTTTGACACGAGACCATCCCTGTGAATGTTACGAGGATACTGTTACATACCCGAATTTGAATTTGAAACGTGTGTTTTCCATTTTGTTTTGTAACATGGACTAAAATATATTCATCACCGTATTCTACAGTATAGACCTCTCTTTTTCTGCAGATGAGTATAATGCTTTAAGTTATATAGCTGTAACAGATTTGATATTATGAAAAATTACGTGAGCAAAAATTAATTTAATATCATATTGAGGACAACATATTTGAACTGTATTATACAGAATGGAAAATTAGGAAATTCTCTACTCATAAAATGATTAATTTCTCGTCGGATATTATTTTTGTTCGATTGAAATTAATATGAAATTATCCAAAGCGTTACGGCGAACTGTCCAGTAAGTTTACTAATGAACCATTTATTAATAGCTTATAAGCTTTGCTGCGGTCAACGGTCGAAGGTCGTTCTGAAACGTTAGAGATGTCTAATATTCAATACAACGTACATCGTCTTTTACCATAGCTATCAATTATCGCGTAAAAATAAAGATTGTTTGCAGTATTACTCTTTATAGATATATTTAGCAGGAGGTGAACTTTCATAACTCGGTAAACGATGTATACGTTACTGTTGAGGATGTATATGAATAATTAAGTATCATTTACACCGCATGGAAGAAAGGCCTGAGGACTGACAGCAGGAGAACGAAAGAATTATGTATGTGACGTAGATGAATTGTAATAAAATCGAAATCAATAAATACACTCATTATCTCCATATCTTTTCATATTCCAAGATGAGTTACCCTAATCGAATTTTAACCGATATGTCAACGTTGACATAATAATAACAAAACAACATTAATAATTTTTGATATGATCTAAAGAAGTATGACAATTATGTAATTAGTAGTAGAGTGGTTCCTCAAGACGTCTCAAGGGCAGATTCTAGAAATAATTAATTCAACATTTGAGAGATTCAGAAGAAAACAGTTTCAGTTATATAGTATTGTTATACCTCACTCAACATAAAACATAATATTGAAAACCAATATGTATACCTGTGTATGTAGGCGCAAATGTGTGTATATATATATATTTTACATGAGTAATTATGATACTATATATTCTCAAGGTGATGGTATGGTTTCCGCCCGACTTTATAATAACTACAATAAATGGCTACTATTCACAAACGCCGTGTGTGCAGGATATTGTGCGGGTATCTGTATGGAAGAATATATTTCTATGTCGAAGTCACGAGTACTTTCTTACCTGCAAATAACAGGATCACACCAAGCAGTTGTCTACCCATAATTTTACACTTGTTGCGACTAACATAATCTCTGCGTATTATTATTTTCGTAAATGTGTTGGATTGGCCTACGAAAATTTAAGCAGAATGATCGTCAAGAGACTGCAAGGAGAAACCTCCATTTCTTCCGAATATATATATATATATATATATAAATAAAGTGCGTGCGTGTATGTGTGTGTGTATGTGTGTACAGTTACTGGTTTCAGCTAATGGCCGTTACCAAACTGAAGTATTGCTTTTCAATGTACCTTTTCTGATGACGTAGTCCTGTACTTTTCGAAGATTATAATCTTAAGAACATTATTTCCCTTACTCGCATTTTCCCATTTAATTAGAGTATGTAAATGTAGTGTTTGCAATATTTAAGTCAAATACATAACCTTTACGTATACGAGTCATAGTGCCAGTTAGCTCTTTCGCAAAAGATACCGGAAACGTGATATTTTATGAGACGTTAATAGTGATATATGACGCATATGCATGGCATACGCCATCTGATATTCACGCATACAAGCACACACAGACGGATACACACACACACACACACACACACACACACACACACACACACTTCTATCTATATATCTATCTATTTATCTATCTACTTTTCTCTGTATATATATAAGCTATAGATTATTGAAATCACAGCATTAAGAAGTCAATTTAGAAGTGATAATCTAAAGAGTGCTTATATTGTTTTATTAAACTAGAATATATATCCAAATCAAGAATATAACACTGGAAAGAATTCACCTAGAAATAAAACCCAAGTAATATATAATGGCAATGTAGAAAACCGAAAACAAATGCAAAGACAAAAACAATCAGAGAGGAACCTACTTAAATAGTAAATACAAAGGGGGAAACAGTGATTATCAAACTCTCAATAATCGGTTAACCAAAAACCAGGTGAATCAAAAATAAGACAATATAAAACACCCATAATGGACTTCCTTATCGAAAATTTTTTCAACACACAATTATTCCTGTGAATACAGAAAAATCCTCTTTCAGGTTCAGAATTTAGCAGTTTTCCTCTCGCAAATAAAATCAAATATAATTCCTCAGAACAAAACGAGCAGAATCTATTACGAATCTTATAAGCCGGTCCCGTCCCTAAAACGTTCTATTCAATAAAGAACGATTTACTATTATCTTTAAGATTCCAGATAAAATTGCTAAGACGAGTATAAGAAGCCCTACTTCTGTTCCTAAAAGAATGGAAATGATTCAAAACCCTTTTCTTAATATAACAAGCAGAGGAACAATATAAACGTAATCATTACCCTAAGAAATGACTTTAACTAGATAACCTACTTCACTAAATTTAACAAAAATTTGCGAATAAATAATTTTCTTTGTTTTTATAATCACAAGGCCAAACAAAACTCTATCCTTCTCATTACTATTAAGACCTATATTAGAATCCGAACCATCACTACCACCTTTGCTTTTTTTTTTTTTTTGTCAAAGGTCTTCAGTTTCTATTTTGATGACCTTTCAATGCATTTTCCGTAAATCTGTGATCTTATGGCGTCCGTGTGTGCACGTGCATGCACATGTATGGATATATGAATGCATGTATGTATTCTTCGACGTGTATGCGTGCTTGTGTGTGTGTGTGTGTGTGTGTGTGTTCTTGCACGTGCGTGGTGCCGGTTGTGTGTGTTTGTGTATATATATACAATTATATATATATATATATATATGTATATGTACGTGGTCTCATTAATATGTATCCGGACTATTGGCATAGTAACGGAACTTCAGCACGCACAGTGAAGCCGCCTGGCACGAATTGAACTTAAACGCTGTTAGTATGCACTCTAAGTGCTTGGAAGGAAGGTGTGTAGCGTGTGATTGTCGCGTTGACCATGGCGGAAGTTAAGCAGAGAATCTGCATCAAATTTTGCCTAAAGCTTGGTGATACCTGCTCAGAGGCCTATGCAAATTTTCAAGATGTGTTCATCATTCTCGATACCCTCAAAGAGACATTGTGCAAATGGAACCCGAGTCTCTTTTTGGTCAACTGAAGTTGGTTTTGGCACAAACTTTGCAGACACGCGTCTCATTCCCAAATCGTCAGTGATAATAGACTGAACTGAACTTCAACTAATTTGCAGTACCCCTGAAAAATTACGGATGGTGATTTGCCGATTTCCCTTAACAACTGCTAGCACATCTGGGATGTTTTGCTCATTTCTGCTGGTTGCGGGTCTCCCAAAACGTTCGTCAAAATCAACATTTTTTTCGGCCATCTTGGAAACCTCTGAACGACTCGTACACATGTGTGCGACTCATACACTCTTTTCAGTAAGCTTTTTGCAACCTTGTATATGCCTCTGAGCAGGTATCGCTATAACAACTTTTCTCGTCATAGTCAACGCGAAGATCACTGGCTACAAACATTCTTTTGAAGCACTGCCGTAGAGAGCGGACGTATGCCGTAGAGAGCGGACGTATGCCGTAGAGAGCGGACGTTGAAAATTGATGCGCATGCACAGCAGCGGTGGTTCTCAAACTTTGCCGTGCGGCTTTCCTGCGCGTACTTTACCTTCGTTACTTTGGCACCAGTCCGCATACTTATTGATCGTACCTCGTATCTTAGAAACGTCGAGTTAGAATAGAGGCAGCTGATGAATAATTCCAAGTAGCTTTCTGTTTTCCTATGTGTTCGTTCCGTTGTCTGTATTTCATTGTTCTAACGTCCTGTACCTTGATATGCATCTATATACACATGTAGATGAAAGTATACACATATATGTGTGTATACATGCATATATATTTTTTGTATTATATATATATATATATATATATATATATATATATATATATATATATATATATTGTTAAAGTCTGTCATACCGGCCATAACGAAGGGAAATAGCCCTGAAACTCGAGTCGCCTTTATATATTTATATTTATATCTTTGATCCTTTATATTGAACACTCAATATTTCATCTACATTCAATACTTTCTTTCATGGTGCCATCCATTTTTATTTTATTTTATTTTATTTTATATTATATATTGTATATTCCATATTCTATACCCCACATTGGTTATGCAGGAATATAAATAAAACATAAAAAACAGACAGTATTGCAACTCTTTTAAACAAAATAATATATATATATATATATATATATATATATATGTGTGTGTGTATGTATATGTATGTATGTATGTATGTATCTACGTGTGTATGTATGTACGTGTATATTGCCTACGAATAGTAAAATTCCACAGTCATATATAGCTAGCAATGCAAATGTTTTTTTTACGGTGTTTTGCCTTTTACCCCGTAAAAATTTATATCGCAAATATCTCGGTGTGCAATGGCAGCTCTTAATTTTGAACATTTTGTACGGAAATCAGAATAGCGAGTTCTCGGGAATGATTTGCCATTTGCCGAAATTATTTGCAGCGCTTTACTTGTAGCGTGATCAAAAAGTAATGGCTCTAGTTTCATATAGCAGGTCAGAGTTTTCGTTTGTTGTCGAAGTACACGTCGTATTTCATAAGATTGTTATTTATTGTTGTCATGACAAGTCGAAATTTGAAGTGGACTTATATTACGAATACATTCTCTCTTACCACTGCGTAGTGGCTTCCTTTTCGCTGTGTCATTAATACTGATTTTCTTTTACTGTCGTTTTAAGTATCACAGCAGGTATCAATGTTATTATTCGAGTCGGTTTTTATCACGAAAGGTCACACACGTGAAAGAACGAGCTTGGTTCTCGCTAGAGATTTGTAACAACCATGTTAAGTCTAATTTCATACACATCGGAATGAAATTGATTGCCTTGATCTTATATTTCTCCAACTTGAGCTTTATTTGATTTTCTCTGTTCTTGATTACTGCTCGTAGCATAAAATGCTGGCGACCGCGAATATTTTCATAGTATTCAACTACAAAAGTTATCAACTTTGATTGGATCTGGCTTTCAGCCGATCAGGTAATCTAGAAGTGAGTGATTGTCAAATAAAATAAGAGCGGTAGCTTACACTTGTAGGGTATCTAATAGGATATCTGTGATATGGATCATCAATAAAAATAATATAATTATATTGGATCAAGAAAACAGTCTTCTATGCATTGGTGTACGATACATCAAAACTACGTTCAGTGTTCCATATATCATTAAATAATGTGAAAGGATAAGTTTACGACAGCCGTATGTTTTACAAATATTAGCCTTGTATTAACCTCAGGCTATATGTCAGTAGAGTACGTCTATAGCAGGATATTATTTTGTATACAGCCATCAGAAAAAAATCGACAATGTAATATAATAAATATTATAGTGTTTGTTGCAAATATGAAATAGATAAGGCACATAAATTATTCGGCCGATATGCGTGAGGTTTTCTCTGATGTATATTATTTCATGCTTGATAATTATAATGTGAGATTAAGCCAAAAAAAAAAAAAATTACAGAGGGACTAATATTATGGTGAGATTAAAACTATTGAATTGCTTCCGAAGTTTTGCAGAATTTTGAAAACATCGACTATATGGTTTTGGATCGAACACACTGGGCGACGAATTCAGAACATTGAACGAAAATGTTCTCAACATTCTTATGTTGTCATGGGAGTGGTTTGTGAAATTACATACGCGAAAACCTTGGGAAAGGCAGTCGAGGGTATTTTTTTTATTCCCGGAGTGAATATTTTCTGAGTAGCCATGGGTTTATAAGAATTATTTGTCAATTCTATTCAAGAGTTCAATATTACCCTTTCTCACACAAACAAGACGACATCTAGAACGATAAAAACTGGCGCTGCAGTTTATATTATTTTATAAAAACAAATAATTTTCCTTATCATAATTTGCATGTGTGTAATTGTTACACACACATACACATACTTATGTTTGAACATCTGCTTGCATGTGTGTGTGTCTTTGTGTGTGCACACCAACAAAGGAAATAATATGTTTGGTATAGAAGATAAAATTATCAAAGATAGTAACTAAACTTTACACATCCATCGACTTCTAGCTCATCGTGTTAGAATGTTAATATTGTGTTTTTGCAACACAATATTAACGATCATTAATTTTCATCTTTAGTATCTGCTTCGGGATCCACTACTTCCAGAAAAGATTTTCACATATCCATGTTTGCATGTATATGAGTATAAACGAGTGTCTATATGCATATACACACGCATGCACACACACGTACACACACACACGTACACATACACACGGACAAACATACACGCGCGCATACACATGAATATGCGCAATACGGATATCTTTCATCTTTGGACTACCAAATCACAAGGCCATGGCGGATCTGTTTGGAGAAATTAGATTAAAACAAGTGAACTATTCGAAGTCCCAATGTGTTCATATACCAGCGCAGATACACTCGATTTGGCCAATTTACACTCATTGAACTAAATTCGAAATTTTATATATATAGCGTCTGAATGTATTGGCAGACCCACACAAATTTCATGACAATTCTATGAATTCCTTTCAAAAACAGTTAATTGCTATCTTCAAGACATAAAATCTCTATTGACTCTTATCTAAGTCGGACCGATGTTTTAGATGTCTCCTTTGTGTTCACAACTAATTCCTATAAGCCCGTTCATACACTCAAGGAGAATCTGAAATATGTTAATAATCATTCCTGCCTCCCACCTGTTGGATTTTGAATCTTAACAACCTCAAACAATAGCGGTAAGATTATATGGCTTTCTACTTCTAAAGAAATATTTAAAACCGACTCTCGTCATTATCATTATGTTCAGCATCTTAGCGGTTAGAGTGATTAAATCCTTTATAATACCATCTCCCCAATAATTTGCTGTAAGCATAGGTCTTGTGTAGACAAGCCTTCTTTTTCTCTTAAATGCTATAACAAATATAGGTACAAGGCATTCACGTTTCTAGCAACCATAGATACAGAAAGCTATTTCTTGCTCCCCGATCTAATGTAAAGACATGTAACAATGAACAACCAAGAGTTCAAACTTACCCCGGATGCACATGAAGAGATAAATCTAAATGTCTTATAGGGTATGCATTATATATATCCTCAGCAAACTATAGCAACGATGGATCAGTGGAAAGAAAATTTAAATCCAGATAAACAACCGTCTTTTGACTTTAAGACATCGCAAGAAGAGACATACAACGACCCTCTCTGGAACCTTAAAGAAGAAAGCATTAACAGCGACACCTAATAGCAAAAATATATTAAGCAAGACTAATAATAATTCAAAAAACATAAAAATAAAGTAGCTTTTGACTGTTTTATTGATATTTCATAATTATGATATTATGATGCTATGTGTTTCCATTATTTTGTTCAACCCCTGTATATATATATGATTTATCTTTTTTTCCATTACTACCAGTCTGCATAGATCATTTACATGTATGTTACCAAGTAGAATATCTCAGAGATTATTGTATGAAAGTAGAAATTGCTTCTGAAAATGTAATCTTCCGTTGCAATTTTCAATTGACGTTTCTATGACGAGAATGTGCCAACAACCTTATGCATATACGCATGCATTTATAATTTCATTATGTAAAATATTCATTCTTTATTTTCTTGATGCTATTTTTGTTGCGGAAGAAAAATTTAATACAAGAT
Source organism: Octopus bimaculoides (assembly GCF_046866305.1). NCBI lineage: Eukaryota > Metazoa > Mollusca > Cephalopoda > Octopoda > Octopodidae > Octopus > Octopus bimaculoides. The sequence continues at coordinate 5,105,061 of NC_142939.1, read as the reverse complement.
TGGCATTTAAAATTCTTCTTCTTCTTCTTCTTCTTCTTCTTCTTCTTCTTCTTCTTCTTCTTCTTCTTCTTCTTCTTCTTCTTCTTCTTCTTCTTCTTCTTCTTCTTCTTCTTCTTCTTCTTCTTCTTCTTCTTCTTCTTCTTATTATTATTATTATTATTATTATTATTATTATCATTATTATTATTATTATTATTATTATTATTATTACTACTACTACTACTACTACTACTACTACTACTACTACTACTATTGCTGCTGCTGCATCTTCATATTATTTTTATTATGGATATTTATTAATATCATTACTTAAGGAATTGCCTGTCATCTTCGCTTCTAATTCTAATATCTATTTATGCATTTATTTATTTAATAAACATAACCAATAAACTTTTTTACAGTATTTCCTGACATATTTGATGAGTCCATTTAATAAAGTCAGTGTTATCTAGTTATATATAAGGAAATCATTAGATGTATAAGATATATACATAAATACATGTGTGTGTGTATGAGTGTGATACACACAAACGCACACACACATATCTATCTATCTATCTATCTATCTATCTATCTATCTATCTATCTATCTATCTATCTATCTATCTATTTATCCAGCTATATATATATATATATATATATATATATATATATATATATATATATATATATATATATATATATATATATATATATATATATATATATATATATATATATATATATATATATATATATATATATATATATATATATATATATAGGACATGAACAATGCCATCGATATCTATCTCGTAAGATTTTGACATATGCAAATTTAATCCTCCTGACAAAGATTTTCTTTTCTTATTATCATATATCTCATTTGATTTACAATGTCACACTCACTCAGAGAACATCATTTTAACTATCACATATTTCTCAATAGATTCTAAATATGATGCGGCCATCTCATCTCCAATTTCGTTGCATTGATCTGTTAGTCTTTGTTCACTGTCTGTCTGCCTCTTTCTCTCTCTGACTCTCTGTCGGTATATATATATATATATATATATATATATATATATATATATATATATATATATACATATATATATATATATATATTACGTTTTTGTGTCTTTTTGAAATATTAATTCAAGTAATTCAAGGAATATGTCAATAGAGTTAAGCTTACCCATGAGAATTTATAAAGAAATCAAGTTGTGCAGAAAATATATATAAAGTAAAAAATATCTAAGAATTATGTCTAACATAATTTAGAACAGCTGATGTCTAAGGAAACTTTGAATAAGTGAAGCTTTCAATTACTTATATAAAAATTTGAGACGTGGACCATAAATGTTGATCACGTAATATATACAGCATATATACGCACACATGATCGGACATAATGAGACAGGGTTATATACGAATCATTTATAGCTGTCTTTATTTCATTTTTATTGTTTTTGATTTTTACTGTGAATCCTCTTACGGTTGTGGTAGTGCTGTATGTAAATATGAATTGGAAAAATCAAATATTTCAATTTGAATAGAAAGACGTTTCCACAATCAAACAGCTGCAGTTAGCTTGAAGTTCTCTTAGTAGTAAACTCAATGAGAAAAAAAAAAATACCACTGGAAGGAAAAAAAACGTGATAACATTCTTAGCAAATATTTCTGTAATGTGTGATTATTCGTCATAAACTGCATATGTCATCCATTCCACAGTTCATTGTAGACAAAATGGATTATCGTACGGAACTTTATGAAACGCGAGAGAGTAAAGAAATAGGGAAATTTGGATATAAGTAGAAGTAAGAGACATAGTTATGATGTACACATCTGTTCTCACATATTATCTCTGTTTATTTTGTTTTATATACAATTCGGCGTGTTGATTGATTGATATTTATAGAGTACATTTTAATTATTCTCCATGGAATACTCTATGCAATTCGTTCTTTCTATATTTATCTCTCACCCCCTCGATATCTCCTTTGACAAAAACAGGAACCGCGTGTACAAGATATTATAAGTGTAACTAAAAATGCGCAATTTATGATATTAATTCATGTGTTAAAGGGTATTTATTCAAGGTACAACTGTGGGGCAGATATGCCATAGTGTCTCTAATATATAACTCTAATTCATTAGTCACCGAGCCTTAAAAATTGACAGTATCCATCTCAATATATATAAAACGTCTGATGAGAATAAAAACCACGACGCTAATTTGGAACGCATATATGAATATCATATCAGCGTGATTTGCAAAACGCTTTAAAATATTTAGTTTACAATTATTTAGAATTTTAAAGTGTGTTTATTTGCATCATAATCTACTTTTAGCAATCAGGTATGTGAAAGTACAGAATTTAGTACGATGTCTCCGTTCAATATTTTATGGTACATGTATTTAGATAACATTTCTCAGTTTTTTCATGACATTGTTTTTATGGTGGTGAATACTTTATGAGTAGCACGTAAATAAAATGAATTCAGCGTGAGTATCCCATATTTAGAGACCAAGAAGAAGAAGAAGAAGAAGAAGAAGAAGAAGAAGAAGAAGAAGAAGAAGAAGAAGAAGAAGAAGAAGAAGAATGTCATTACTATCTTCATCATCATTATCATTATAATCATTATCATCATACTATTATTCAGTAAATTCTTGAAATATTTTGAGGTGAATTTACGTGGACCTAAACTTTGAGTCACAAAGAAAGGAAAACGAAAGAAAGAAAAAAATGTTCTCTTTCGGAATAATGTTCTAAAAGACTTCTGGAGAATATCGAAACTACAACTAAATATTTCATTCTGATAGACTTCGTACTCGTTAGTTGGTACTTTAAATTGATTAATATTGATTTCTCTCCTAAATAGTAATTCCTATCACTCCAATTAAGGAACTCTAATAGTCATATTCTTCGATTGTGATGCTGTTAGTGCAGCTGCTATTGTCGCCGGCGATGATGACGATGATGATGATGATGATGGTGATGATGATGATGATGATGATGATGATGATGATGATGATGATGATGATGATGATGATGATGAAGGTGACTACAACGGCGACGGCGATGACGACGATGATGGTGATGATGATGATGATGATGATGATGATGATGATGATGATGATGATGGTGATGATAGCGACGGTGTATAACTACTTCGATTGTGCTGTAAATGATTATTAAACTGGCAGTAATTAAATCTATCAGAAGTTTCTGAATCGCAAATCACATGCCTAATAACTGTCGGTTCTGAAACGGTAATTGAAATACAGAGGTATTTTATCTGAGAGTGTGTTTAGTGAAATCGTGTGGGCTAAAGAGACAGTGTGTAGCGTGATAAAGTAAATTATATGCTGCTAATATGGTGTTAATGTTGTGTAGTTAGTTAATCCTCTAAATCAATGGCAACATAAATTTCTTAAGATAAGTAGATGGTATTATATAGCCATTGTGCCCTTGGTTAGAAGAGGCAGGAAAAAGCTAATGAGCTAATCGGGAAGTAGTACCTAACGTGGACAGCTTACATAAAAGTCATGTTTCGAAGACGGTAAAGTGGAATTGTAATGAGCAGAGATGAAGCTAATAGCTTCTGATCTGGCCGTATTTAATGAACGTCATTCGAAATTGCGTGTTCCCATGGTTTATGGAAGTAAATTTACATGTCATCGAAGGGGGAATGTAATGAGGCTAGACGATTCAAGAGCAACTCTGCATTGGTAAAGGTTTTTGTTAGAAACGGGATCTCATTAACTTGTTCACAGTCCCCTATATTAGAAAATTTTAATGAAGCTGTCCACATATTAGAGAAGATAACATAACATGTTTAAGGATGACATGTTTCAGTGCATGAAACAGGAAAGTTATTCTAAAACTGTAGGCTTGAGTAGTAATCATAGACTCCATTAAAAAATATTTAGCGGCCATTTGGAGTTGTCAGTCCTGAAAAGTGATTACGCAATCTAACTAAAAAATATATTATCTAAACAAAAAACAAAGAAAACTCTTGATTTTGAATTATGTTTACGTTAACTTATCACTGGAACCAAGTTTTGATATCAATATTAATATAATTGGTAAGTCTGCTCATTGATGAAACCTTTATTCACACCAGTAGTTTGTCTCTCAGAAATATAAGTCGGTTATTATGTATAAGAAAAGCGACAGATAAGCCCAGATTCATAAAAAAATATCAGGTACAAGAAGTGGCATATTTCGTAACTCCTCATTTTTCTAAGAGATAGTAAACATCAGGAATTGATATCCATGTGTTGCAAGTGAAAATAAACGCTACATAAATTATCAACGGAGCATTAAAATAACATTTACTAAATGCTTTTACACAAACTCTGTATGCAATAGAAATTTAACGAACAATAATAGCTAAAATTGGGTAAATAAGAATTTAACTGAATACAAATTTAATGTGAATAATATTAATCGAGGAATAACTGATTTAACGGAAAGCAAAGTAAATAATTACAATGAGAAAACATAAAATCATTATATGAAACGCAGCTTCAAATAATCAATAGTAGACATAGAACATAACCTATTTACAATTAGTACCGAACATATTTACTTTGCTTTTATTAAATATGAATAAAATACATAAAATTAAGCTACATGGTAAGATGTTTAGTACTTTATAGAATACATTATCAAGCTAAAGCGAGATAATGTCTAAGTAATTAAAGAAAGAGACTGTTAGATGAAATGTTTAATACAGTCAAATCTGCAGAGGAGGATTCAATATAAATTGTATTTTACAACCCCATACTCGAAGTAATCATCAAACACATATGTATATTCATTCATATGTGCACACACACACACATACACACACGCACACACACACACACACACATACACATAGATGCATACACATACGTACACATACAGATATATACATATTCAGAGTAGCAAATGTGTTCAACTTGGTTGTCCGATGTAACAGTTGAAATTATAAAATATTCAGCTTTCATTTATACAATTAAATTAATAATTTACGTTGGATATTCTAACTCTGTTCTCTTGCTTATACGCGTGTGGTGTATTCTTAACTCGGCTTCCATTTTTGTTTATTTGCTTTTCTCTAATATTAACTACGTCAGCACATAGATTACTAAGAGTTGTTTATTATATTTTCTGACTTATTTGATTATGGGTTCATCTCCTCTCAACATGGAATGCATTTCTTTCATATAATGCACGTTCTGTGTGTTCCATACATTCGTAGCAGAACTATTATCTATTGTATTTCATACTTTGTGTTTCTCTTCCCATTCATCGGTAGATTGTTGTAATAGTTTGTTTGAATGGCCATCGTTATATATCGTTGGCTTTAATCAGTGAATTTTTTGTGTACCCATTGTCTTTATTGTCAAAGTGAATCCAAGTGCATTCACAAGCAGAGAGTTTGCCGTTGACATTTTGAGATTATGGGGGAATTCTCAATCTCCCTGAAGGTATATGCGTTCGCGCATGTCTTTTGGGTAAACTGAAGCAATGTATCGATTTTAATGTAAATGCTTATGCTTAGAAATGGAGTAATATTATTTAAAATGCGAAGAAGGAATTCGTCATACTTGATAGAATTCCCTAGAGTAGACGATGGATTATGGAATTAATACTGATAAGGCAACCCAATTCTACACTAAATGACAATATACAGACGTCTGAAATACAAATTTGTGTCGTAGATCTCTGAGGTTCTATCGGTTAAAGTTTGTAAATATAAATCCACATGCTATAAGCTAGGCAACTCAGAAACCAAATCCGTGCAACATTATGAATTGTCGACTGAATAATGATGAATTGGGGGATATTTGTCTCAAAAAAAAAGAAAAGAATGTGTCTGATACGGTGATAAAGTGAAATTTACTAAACAATGATTATACGAAAGCATCGTAGATTTTTCAATATAACGAACAGGCACATTTACATATATAGAAACTCACACACACACACACACACACACACACACACACACACACACACACACACACACACACACACATATATACGAGGTTTTAACGGAAAGTTCTGAGACGTGTTCCGAAGCGCACCAGTAGTTGGCACTACACGGTTGCACGCACTGTGAGAGATATCAGTGACTTTCAAGAGGCAATGTAGCGAGTCACAGTGCTGCGTCTACTTCGCAAATTGTGAATTTTTTGTTTTTGCGTTCACGTGTATGCTGTAGTCTGCGTTTTTGTCATAGGCAGGAAGTTGGAATAAAAAGCCAAAGTAAAAATTTGAGAGACACATTGGCTATGACCAGTGAAGTTTATAGCAAAGAGGCGATGGGTCATAGGCAAAGTCACGAGCGACACTGACGTTTCAAAAGCGGCGCGACAGAGCTATAAGTCAATCAAAAGTATACTCATCTATTTGATTCCGACATTCACGGTATTGTGCATCGTGAATTCATCGTCCAGTGCCAGACCGTCAAATGGAAGTTCTACCGTGACGTTTACAAGTGTGGTGTATAGGATGTAATTTGGCGAAAGCAGCCGGATCTTCACGACGACAATGAACTCTGTCACCTAGCTCTCCGCACTGGTTAGTTTCTCGCCAAGAAGCAATATAGTATCACTTCCGCACTTATCTCAACATAACGCCGAATTATCCCTATACATATATGATTCAATATTTTTGTGAAAGGTAAAACAGACGTCTCAAGATTTCGGCAATACTTTCTAGATTCTAGTTTGTTTTAATGATTTGATAGGGCGGCATTTCGCATTGTCTTAAGATTCACTGATGTTTATAAACTAAACACATTTGATCTTTTCTTGCAGATATCTTTCATTGTTGCATACGGTAACGTATGGTTACAAATTATTCACACAACCCATTTTGCTTTTCACAAGTGAGGAGTTCTGAAAAGCAGGAGTAAAGAGGTTGATTTGAGCTGTTACCGATAAGTATTGTCTTGCATATTGGTAACACATCAGGGCGTGATTCGTATATTCTGAAGACAATTTTTCAGAGCCAGATCTTGAAGGATACATAAACATAACCCCTATATTTATATAGCCTCTATATCATACGCAAACCACACTAAAGTCGTAAGTGTAAAAGAAGGAAAGTATCATCGAAAAAGTTTAAATCGAATTAAATAGCAACTTTAATTTGCACACAGGACAGCAATATAACAATTCATACAACATTGAAAGCTGGAACTATTGAATAACGTGTAGGTACCGGAAAGAACTAGGAGCAAAAATAATCTAAATAATTGTGTCATTGTATTAGAAGCGTAATAATGTTAATAAACTTTGCTTAGAGTGCATTGTAATATTATTGTGTACCTTCACTGGGGAGAGAACAAAATTATTCAAATAAATTCAATGTGAGAATACACACATATACACAGGCACACACAAGGAAACACACACGCATATATGTATAGCAACATACAAACACACATACTTATATAAGTATATGTATGTGTACCTGTGTATGTGATTGTGTATACATGTCAGTGTCTGTGTGTTTCCGTGCATGTTAGTAAATGTGTGTCTGTGCGCATGAATGAATATTTATTTGCTATAAAAATCTATACAAATATAGAAGAAAACGTTATGAAAATATATTCTATAGTAATTCCAAATACAATTGACATTCGATGATTCAAAGTATTGTGTAACTTACTAGACGTATATGCGCATGAATTCTTAATAAAACCCGAAAGCACAGAACAGGGATATATGAAATAGAAACATTTGCAACAAAGGGAAAAATTAAAAATAAAACTCAAGTAATATCCAAAACAAACAAGACAGAACATATTTTTCAAGTATCAACATGGGATTTATATTAACTGTAATTTCTATGTTAACGTTGCAGTAGCAATGATGGTGTACTGACGGAAAATTAGTTTATGGTTTTTACTTTATGACCAGTAGACATCATTGAGTAAAGCTTCATTTATTCAGGCTAATGTGATTTGAGATGTGTACACACACACACATATATATATACACGTATATATATATATATATATATATATATATATATACACGTATATAGGTGTGTGTGCGTGTGCATACGTATGTACAAATATATCTATCTATGTATCTATGTATCTATCTCTCTCTCTCTCTCTCTCTCTCTCTCTCTCTATATATATATATATATATATATATATATATATATATATATATATATATATATATATATATATATATATATATATATATATATATATATATATGTATATATATATATATATATATATATATATATATATATATATATATACATGTATGTATACAGGAGGAAAATATACATTAACATTTATACTGACACACAAACACATATAAGCCCATATTTTCACTCCAATACACACATAATTTTATATAAATCTAACATATATGTCAGTATGCATTTATATATACATGTATATGCACACAGCCACGCATACATATATATGTACACACACATGCACACATATTCTACTGGTGGTGTGAAACAACCGTAGCTGTAATCTAACAAATGGAGAAAATTTATATCGAACTGCAGCACAAGCTAGTTTTCTTTAAATTTAACTTGAGTAATACACACAATAGCGGAGTATAAGATTTTCACATATTAAGCTGGAGTGCAAGAGCGTACTGAATATGTCTTGTAATGTAAACACGTTTATTTATTGAAATCGTTGTTTCCGCGCCGGTTTCGTTCACATATATGCACACATCAAGACATAGACATAGATGTACGCCTATATATATAAATAGATGAATACATACAGGTCAATCATATAAACTCAATCCGTAAGACCCGTGTATTGACCGGTAGGCTATGGTTTGGTGTGGTCTCAAAGCACCGGGTGTTAGAACACGTGAACGTCATGAAGAGGAGGGATATCTCACTTCAATCCCACTTTGATGTGATAGACATCGGCGTTTCACAATTTTTGTGGTTTATCATTATCCTCTACTAGAACATTATTGGCCATGAATCAACACCCTACGCATTGGATTAGATATCAGTGACATTTGGCGGGTTTTTTTAGTGACTTGGTGGTCATATTTATCTTGTAATTGTTTTGTTATTGCTCTTTGGTCTCAACTCATTTGTTATTTCTCTTTAGTCTAAACTCATTTCTCGTAGACCATAGACCATTGAACTTTTAAAATATACTTGGATAATCACACTATATGTTGTGATTGAAATGGATTTACTTTCTTCATACTATATGATATTATTTTTGTCGGTGTTTGTGACGGCACTGATGATATAAAGGCGCAGGCACACAATCAAAGACGCACATTCACACGCACACACATACAGATATATAAACACATATATATATTTAACTATTTTAACTTGCATCAGGTTTAAAGCTACAGTCATGCTAGGGCATCACCGTTGCATATATATATATATATATATATATATATATATATATATATATATATATATATATATATATATATATATATATATATATATATATATATATATATATGTATATATATATATATATATATATATATATATATATATATATATATATATATATATATATATATATATATATATATGTGTGTGTGTGTGTGTGTGTGTGTGTGTGTGTATATAATCGCATCACGTATATTATATACTTATTAGTCTGTGTGTGCTTGTATGTATTTAACAGGGTGACGGATTTTTTTTTTCAAATCGTTAACAACATAGGTTGACCTTTTATACATATTGAGTGACGAAGAAAGTGTTGAGTGATGAGGAAAGTGTTGAATTAATTATTTTAAACTACGTAATACGAGATTCTGTAATGGCGAAATTACAAACCACATCCCGAAATGTATACTTGTAATTTACAATTTCCATAAGCGCAAAATCCCTTACCTGAGGTAGCCGTAACTAAGGGGCGCCTGTTTTATAATCATAATTCGATGACTTTAAGTTCTCTGTCGTTATATTTAATATTTTTAGTCTAACTTTGTGAAAAATGTAAAATACCTTTTCTCCTCTTTAAACATTTAATGGAAATATTAATTGCTATAAAATTTTATGTTTTAAAGATTTTGCGTTTGAATGCTTGCAAATAATTTGAAGTCACTGATTAGTAATAATCTTTTTCTGCTATAGACACAGGGTTGGAAATTTTGTTGCGACGTGGCAAGTCGGCTATATCGACTCCACTATATAACTGGTACTTATTTCATCGACATCAAATTAATAACAGAACTCAGAACGTAAGGACGGACGTAACACCGCTTAGCATTTTACCCAGTGTGCTAATGATTGTAACAGCTCGCTATCTTCTCGATTAGTAATGATGCAACGTGTCATATTTTCTTTTTCATACAGCATTAAAAAAACAAAAGTGATAGATTGTTAGTAGTTAAACGGGGTTGGCTTTAGAAAAACCTGTCGAAAATTTCAATATTTGGTATTTTGTTAGGACCATAACTACAGCAATTAGTTAAAATCCTACTGCTACATCACTTCGGCCCCGTTTTAAAATATGGCGAACGGCATGCTTTCACAGTTGCGGATAATTTAGTGTTTATATTTGTACAACCCATACTGCGTTTTTATTGCAAATAGAATACTCATTGAAACAAATATGCAGCTGCTAATTAAAAGCATAGTGTGACTACATTTCCCTTCCAACGTAAAGTTATAAACAAATTCTTTGATGGATTATTCATGACAAACTGATGCTTTCATGGAACATTTCTACTGACATATTTCAGGAACTGTTTAAACAGCAGTGAGTAATGTGTATCAATCTCAAATTCAATTATATTCAATATTTATTCACGCACATGAAATACATAATGTAAAACTTTGAATAACATTTGTCATATTAACAATAATGGTGACGCAATTTAATAAGCTTTGTGTAGCCGTCAGAATTTCGCTTACTTTGATCTCCAGCATGCAGGCTATAATAATTGCATAAATTTCTTTATATTGCTCGCAATTTCTTTGCTCTATAAAGAATTGCATCGTGAGTTGCATTTGAATTACTTCTGTTGTTAAATTGATAGATAATAGCCAATAGTCACATGCTGAACATAATAGGGAGAAAATTGAAGGTATTTGTTCCAAACCCATATATATATATATATACTCGAATGAATATGGTAATAAATATCCTTATGTTGTTGTTATATTAATCTCATCCCCGAGTAGCTATGCTATAGAACTCCAATCTTCAAAGGTGTTAAAAGATGTCTATCCTAATTTTATTTCTCTGATCACATCATTATTTAATTTGTGCCACTGTAATTGTGAGGCTTTGGATTTCGAGTAGAATTTAGCTAATATTTGGAAATGGTGATTGAACCCTACCACATAGCGGTGCCTAAACTGGCTTTTCCATTTTAGGTTTCCTGAATTATTCAATCTATAATCATTTTGCCACATGTTGCATTAATGTCAGAAGATTTAACACAGAGTAAAAGTCATTTTAAATCACAAAGCATCTGTTGTACATCTTTTAAAGTGATGATGGTCTGTTACTCAGACAATATATGTGAAGTTATCTATTGCTTAGATTATGGCACTTACCTTCATTTTGCTCTAGTCTACAAAACTAGAAACGAAACAGAAGCATGTTTATTAACGCGTTATTAAAAAAAAAAAATCAATTTCTGTTTTTCTACAAGCGAACTAGTTGAACGCGGTTCAAATATTGGTGTTTCGTATAGAAAGACTAACCGTTGGATCACGTTTTTCTCAGAATTGTATGCTGGCAGAAACATTAGCACGCCGGCGCAATACTTAGCGGTATTTTGTCTGCCGTTACGTTCTGAGTTCAAATTACGGCGAGGTTGACTTTGCCTTTCATCCTTTCGGGGTCGATTAAATAAGTACCAGTTACGCACTGGGGTCGATATAGTCAACTTAATTCTTGTGTCTGTCCTTGTTTGTCTCCTCTGTGTGTTGCCCCTTGTGAGCAGTAAAGAAATAAGAAACTTTAGCACACTGGGCAAAATGCTTAGCGGTATTTCGTCTGTGTTTACGTTCTGAGTCGAAATTCCGCCGAGGGCGTCTTCGTTTCTCATCTGGGTCGATAAATTAAGTACCAGTTGCGTACTTGGGTCCATCTAATCGACTGGCCCCTTCCCCAAAATTGTGCGCCTTATGCCAAGAGTAGAAACGAATTGTATGTTTCTGAAGTGGGAGCATTGCATACATTGAGACCATAAATAATGTTGAGTGTCAATGTTATTACATGATCTTTATATATATTATTACTGATATATATATATATGTTATTACTGATCTTTACTGAGTACGATAAAATATTAGCTTAGTAAGTGTTGTTGTTTTGTATTAATCTAATGACACTTTGATTTCATGGAATACTTATTGTTGCGAATGTTATATATTTTTCTCTTGAGAAAAGTCGTGCTAATGTTAATGAGTTACCTGTGTTATGTGCTGCTGACAAAGTTCATTATATAGGATATTATTGTTTGAAAGAGAAACATTTGTATCCAATACTATATAGATTAACCTCTGACAGTGAAATCGTTTCCATGAAGTAAATAGTACATTGTCACAACACTGACTCCATACATGTCAATGGAATATGTCCAGAAACGTCTATATGGTTTTGTACATAATTACTTGAGAACCGCTCTGTTGACAATAATTTTTGCATTGGTATTCATGATGTATTTGGGCGAAAGAGTTGAAGAAATGACATATCACTAAATCAGTTAAGATTATATGAAGGTCCATGTTTCAATAAACGGAAAAAAATGAATTTGCGTGTATTTTCGTTGTGCATGTCATGAGTTTCTGATAATCTCATGTGACATTATTTACAGAAATTACAGTAGGATATTTGCTTTCCACGTACCGAGGATGTAGTTAATATATATTTTTTTTTTTTAATTTCATATTTTAAGATGAAGTGCACCGTGAAGATTTTGGGGACAGTAGGGTTTTCTTTAAGATATTGTCAAGCAGCGAGATATCGCTTCTTTCATGTTTATATTTAGAACTCCCTAGATCACATACTCCGGTTCATATCATTTATATATATCATATATATGCATACATGGCACATGGGTACAGGACGTCACCAACAGTAACAACATGAAATATTAGGTTGTGAAGAAAATTCTTGCGGAATTTTAAACTTTGGTTTTAAATTATGTATGTTCAAATTAATTTTCGTTAAATTACTTTGAATTTATATATCATTTTAAAGCCCGCGTTTCGCTCTGTCTAATCGTGTTACTCTTTTTTTTCTTTTGGGGTAATTAGGCCATTTTTTTCCGGAAGGTTGAATACAACATGCACAAAAAGCAAATTCGCACAATTTTCTTATTCCAGTTGAAGCTAGGCTGAAAAGCTGCTGAAACAGCTCTCGATATCAACGATGCGATTGACCCACGAACTACAAATGAACTTACAGCACAATGGTGGTTCAAGAAATTCCGTAGCGGTGACGAGAATCTTGAAGAGGATAAGCGTAATGGTCGACCATCGGATGTTGACAACGATCAACTAAGAGCCTTAGGGGAGGCCAATCCACAGACAACTGTTCGAGAGCTTGCTTCTGAATAGACGTAACGTATACCATAATTTCCAACAACTTGAAAGAGATTGGAAAACCAAGAATACTTGAGAAATGGGTGCCGCACGAATTGAACAACAACCAAAAATGATAAGAAAGAAAATGCTGTTTTGAAGAGTCGTCTTCAAAGCGAACGAAAACATACATGGAGGGTCGTTAGACCTGAAGGACGGGAAAATAGTGAACGCTGAGATAAATATTTTCTTTGATAAGAGAAAAAATAGAATAGCGGGATATAGGAAACGCCCAGTAATCGTCGTGGCAGAGTGAAACTTCTACTATTTACTTATACATCATTCCGTTTACTCTGATTCAGCAAATTCAATTCCCACCAATATGTGTGTGTATGTGTGTGTGAGTGTGTAAATGTATGTATTTTTATGTGTAAGTGGATGTGCGTGTGTGCGTATATGTGCGTGTGTGTGTATCTGTGAGTGTGTGTGTGTGTTATATTTATGGCGATATTATTGGTATTATTGATATTTGTAACTCTTCTACGTTTAATTACATTTCTCAGACTAGAATCATATTAGTATATACAATAATCTAAATACAAAATGCGTCTATGTAACATTTAATGAAGTCTCGACACACTGATGTAACCAACAACAGATGGTTATTAATGTATCTAATTCTATCGTATGTATTAACCCATTTATCGTATGTTACTTTCGAGCATCGATGGTTATAATCTTTTCTTCTTTTCTTCTTTTCTTCTTTTCTTCTTTTCTTCTTTTATTTATTTCAGTCATTTCACAGCGTTCATGCCGGAGCACCCTCTTCAGTCGCGCAAATAGATCCCAGGACTTATTCTTTGTAAACCTGGTAATTTGTGCGTGCGTATAAGTGAGTGTGTATGCGTGTATTTGTATATAACACATCTTCACTCTACGTTTTGTGAGTATGACTTTATATCCATCTTGTGAAACACGTACTTCACACTCCAGTGACAACATGAAGTAAAAATTAAAAACAAAATGTTTCAGGTTCTACTTTCAATGAAAATATTTGGTAGATGAAAACAAATTTGCAGAAGTACAAATATAAAAATGATCGAAAAATAAAAATGTAAATTAATATATGATTTTTCATTGGCGAATTTCCACAGAATTTTTTTTTTTTTTATACCTTACAAACAATACGGAAAAAAGAATCTAACAATGAAGTGTATAAAACACTATATTGTGTCTACTTCAATTTCCATAGAACCAATTATAGGTGTCCGTATGAAGTATTTTTGTTCAATTCATTTCGCAGTAACAGTAATAATCTCTTATAGAAAATTTCTTTTCAAACAGTTTTGTTTCCTATACTTTGATTAATTGAAAAATATAGTGTGAGAATAATAACGTTTGTCAAAGACAAAGTGGCAAATGTAGTTTATAAAACACGATGGATTATCTCTCCAAGGAACCATAACGAAGAGCGGGTATATAAATAATTTCTTTCCTGTGCATTATGACACTAATAAAAATGACTGTCGATAGAATTGTTTTTGAGAATATTATGTTCTGAAATATTATATGGCTGATATTAAAATATAATAACATACTATCTAACCTACTGATTATCATCTGGTAGATAAAATATAGACAAGCACGAATGTATATGAACGTGTGTGTGTGTGTGTGTGTGTGTGTGTGTGTGTGTGTGTGTGTGTGTAAAAGAGTGGGTTCAAGATGCAAATAGAAAAGAGAGATAGATAGTCCCGAAACGCGAATCACATGAATATATAACTATGCTAAAATTGAAATCATTCATTCTGAGCAGGTGTATCAGGTGTACGAAAGTGCGCGCTTCAACGATGTTCATTGAATAGGTTTGGAAGAAGAAAAAGGTAGATAAACCAGGATGGGTTGAAAGAGTGCATGTTTCAAAAATATGAATAAAGCAATTAACTATTATTTTTACAGAGAGTTTAGATAAAAATATTGCTGGTGCTATAACCATGTACATTATATATATATATATATATATATATATATATATATATATATATATATATATATATATATATATATATATATATATATATATACATATATGACCGGCTTCTCTCAGGTTCCGTCTACCATATCCACTCACATACATTTGGTAGACCCGTGTCTATAGTACATACAAAATATGTCCATTACCTACATGCAAGGCGGTGTATATATTCATCTACACAGACATACATATATACAGATGGACACACAAACACGCACCAACACAATCACACACACAGACAGCAACGTGTTCGACTGCACCGAACGTATTAACTTTGCTTTTCCTTCTTACTGATCATAACTGATGAATGACAAATGATAATGGTGATGATGATTGTAATTAGAAGAATGATGAGTATATGATGATAATGAAGACGATTTCCTTTCATACTTACATTTACATGTTACCAGTTATATCTGAAAATTCATAGGGTTAATGTATATTTTTACTTAGATGTCTCTGTTCTTAGTTTCATGTTTATAATTTTCTATACATTTACAAAAACAGGTTTTGACATATTTCACATGAGATTGTGTCGAGAATTTTCCTCCTCATTTAAAATTTATGACAGAGACTACCATATATAAGCCTGTATTAAACAAGATCTTAATGACGTTGCAAGTATTTCTTTTGGTATTGCTGTCTTTGGAGATTGGCATCGTATTCATTTCTGTCTAGCAGAAATGTGATCACAAACATTATAGCTGTAGACATTTTGTAGTGTCTACTATGCAATAATCGACTGCCTCTATCTAAATGCCTGCCAGTCAATGTCTGGGTGCGATCTTGTGTCTGCGTATAACTGCGTTTCTTCTTTATATGAACTTAAAATACTTTCATAGAAACATGCGTGCATACACACACGCAATCACACACACACACACACACATACACACACACATACACACACACACACAACACATAATCTCTCTCACACTCACGTACACACATACACACACTGAAACACTCACACTAGCACAGATATATAAGTATATAAATATATTGTTATTTCGATTATGCATAGCGATATGGATAAACTGCAGGGAAAACGCTGCATATATATGCCTCATTGAAATCACCATAACTATTTCATAAATATAAGCATAAATCGTTTTTTTTCTTCGACTATATCTTCAATTGGGTATCTATAGCTACGTGTAAATGGAGTAAATAAAATGATGCTAATCGTTGTTATTAATATTCACAACTATTCACGTTTCATTCTCCTTGGGCGTTCAGTTTCAGCAACTGCCCTGCAAAGTCTTAGTCTTAGGAAAGATATTCTAAATCCAATAATAATATGTCATTAACACCATTATCATGGGCGTTGTAGTTCTTTGCCTATAGCCTTATCGTCATCATGATATTCCTGAGGAATGTCGATACCACCAACAATTATCACCTACACCATCACAACAACAAACACCTCAATTTTCAGCGACTCCACCAGAAACAAAATATATAACATGAACATCGAGAATTATAGAATTCATTTCATCCAAATAAGATCCGTTCATTATTTAACTTCGTGAAAATGATCATCAACCTAATTCTGTTTGTAATAAATCTACAAACCATTGAGTGTTTTGATTAAAGCATGCTACTGAAAGCTTTTAATTAATAATTAGAGAATCATATAACACAACTTGAAAGAAAAGCAGAGATTTAAAATTTATTGGAGGAAGATCAAAGACCGATATACGGACAAACGTCAGGATATCAAATAATCTGATGTGAAAATATTTGGATTACTTTGAGAGTGAGTCGTAGGAAGATTTTTCTCAAATTCTTGTATCTTAATTTTTAAATACTAAACATCAAATTTAGCGTGCAGCCATTTAGTCGTTTAGATATTTCAATTGCACAAAAACTACGTCAGACTGCCCCACGGAATTGATGAACTGCAGGAAATTTCTAAGCCATTCGCTATCAGCTAGCTTGCGTTAACATGCTGCAACATGTTATTTTAAGACGAAAGGAGTGTATATTCCCAAGTCAAACAGAATAAGTGATCCGATGGCTGATATAAGTAACGACGACTCGTTTCGCTTAAGTGTTACCAAAACATTTGCAATGTGTGGCTGAAGAGATTATGAAAACATTCAGATGAAGGGAAATAGAAACTATTCTGGTTCTATGGAGGACGTTTTGTCCTCACTATCTCTGGACTACCTCTCCCACCTGCGATCAGCAGTATGAAACTTATAGCTGCATTCATACCAGTGACATGAGTTGACTAATAACGTCCCAATATCCATGGTGCTTCAACTACGAAGCTTAAACATCTTGAATAATAACATAGGTACGAGTTGGTATCCAAAAGTGCCGGGACTAGTTCTGTAGCACGCCAACAGACGTAATGATGCGGTTGCCTGTGCATTGAGAGCTAGCAGTGACCTTCATAAAGGAGTGTGAGGTGTGACATTGCTGCGTCTACTTTGCAAGTTGTGAAATTTGAGTTTATGTGAATATATGTATGCTGTAATCTCAGGTTTTGTCATGGACAGGAAGTGGAAACAAAGAATCAACATAAGCATGCTTCGACAAGCTTTCGGCGACGAAGCAATGGGTGACACAAGATTGTCAAAAGCGAAATAACGAACCTGAAAGACGATTAGCGATCTGGAATACATGCTTTGCAGTGTCAACCCCAGAAAGGTGGAGAAAATTCATCAGCTTTTATATGAGGACCATCGGATGATATTTCTGATGTGGTTGGTTTTTCAATATCTCCATCAGAGTGCCATTGATTACATATCCTTCATGCCGAGGATCACCACCGGTGAAGAGAGGTTGGATCTACGAGCATGACCCTGATACGAAGTAATAGTCTTCACAATGGAAAAAGGCCTTCATCTCCACGACCGAAGAAGGCACGACAGAGATGCAGCTCAATCAAGAGTATGGCCATAATTTTTGTCGACATCCGTGGTATTGTGCATCGACAATTCGACACCCTGGGCCAGTTCGTCAACCGAGAGTTCTAATGCGAAATTTGGAAGCGTGTCAAGGAGGACACGTGATGAGGAGCCGATTCAAGAATGGATTCTCGTTCAAAGTAAATGAAGATATGAAGTGCACGACGCAGAATCTAGTATACAGCTTTACTTGCATCAACTGCAAGAAAAAAATACATCGGCAAAACAAACAATTCCCTTTGCCAACTTGCAAGAATCCACAGAGAACACATCCGACAAGAGAAATTGCGCAAGATTCTATTGAGCAATCATCTAGAAAAATGCACTGAAGGAAAGTTCAAAATCTTCCCATTTTACAAATGTTCAAGATAAGACACTAAATTCCGAAATGCAATGGAGTTACACTTCATCAAAAAATTCTCTACAAAATTAGATATTTGAAAGAGAAGCAGATAAACTACATTTTTATTGTTATTTTATTTTAAATAGTAATGTTGATGGAGGAAAAGAAAACATATTATTACACTGTTACTGTTGTTTCTGATTGTTAACAACGTGATACTCATCACTATAAATGATCAGATGTATGTGTGTGTGTGTGTGTGTGTGTGCGTGTGTGTGTGTGTGTGTGTGTGTGTGTGCATGTATGTACATGTGTGTTTGTGTATGAGTGTGTGCATGTGTGTGTATGTGTATGAGTGTGTGCATGTGTGTGTGTGTGTATATCATTGCGATTTTGACAACTGTTGTTCTTAGAGAACTTACATGTACCCGAGATCGAGGTCTCTTTTGAATTAACTTATCCAAGAAAACGAAAAAGAAAAACTGCAAAATGATGAAATCTACTCAAAATTTATGTAAGCAGACCATGCTGTATTATGTGATTTATACTTTACAGAGTGGATTCCAGCTAAATATGCAATATACATATTAATACAAAACACATATATGATGTTTCATTAAATATACATAGAGAATAGAGAGTATTATAAACAGTACCAAATATATATTTTTTTATTCTAACTTTATTTTCCTCATTTATAAATATTGTTGTAATATTTAATGTTTGTTCAAGCAAATGTAAAGGAATATACGTTTTCATAGGACTTTGAAATTTGAAATCTTTTTTTTATTTTTCAGTGATGACCGCCCCCCACCTCTTTTATTATCTCTCCTCTCCTACTTCCTAAAATTGACGTTTTGAAAGATCACCGGTCCTTCTGAGAAGTATGTTGACAGGTATGCAATGGGAAGGAAAAAGAAATAATGGAGAAAAAAGAAAAATGCTTTGTAATGAAAATTCAATGAATTGATCACATTTTTCTCTCCTGCTCTCTATTTATTTATCTGTCTGTCTATCTCTCTATCTATCTATGCATTTATCTATCCTCTCCCCATCTTTTATTATTGTTTCTTTTTTGTTGGTTGTCCTGAATCGTCTCTCTTTCTTTCTCGCTGTCACACTATTTCCCCACTCGTTCATTTTCTCTCTTTCCCCATTTTTCGAAAAAATAAAACTATTTTCTCCTCTTTTAAACAAAGCAAGATGCATCCTATTCATATAATTGACCAAGGAAATCCTCGGTATTTACCATTTCGGTTTTGATTTTGTCTTGACATGTCCGGTAAACGAATGAAAGCCCTAGTGCAAAATAATCGCAAATTCCGACTGCTTCCTTTCTTCAATATAAACTATTTGTACAGCATTTCAAAAACTATACACACACACACACACACACACACACACACACACACACACACATACACACATACACACACACACATATATGTGTATGTATAAGTATATATAAAATTTAATATTTAGTATTCATATGTTGACTTCTAAAAAGTTAAGCACTATATGTTGCAGCGTTGTCAAATTGTAAGAATGCCTGATTCAAGTATGCATTAAATAATACATATGTCTATGCAAACACATTTTCCATTGGTAGAAATACATATGTAATTGGTACATCGTAGTTGAATATATAATACAAACGGAAGTCGCTAGTGACATATTGCAAAATCAACATTAAAAATTGATTGAGATAGAATATATACGTGACACTAGAGAAAATAATAAGTTTCATATGTTCAGACGAAACATCTTTCAACACAGACATTATTCATAAACAATGATTCTCTTTTAATATAATATACATGTTAGTTATATACACTTTACATAATACACTCACTTATAACTATTAGATTCTCAAGAGAAATGCATTAGTTAAAGCTCTTTATGATCTAAATTCCAAATCTGCTGAGATCAATTCACTTTTCATTCCTCTGTAAACTATAAATAGTATCCTTGTATGCAGATTTAAGGCTTCGAATCATCAATTTGTCTAAAACTGTTGGACATCTCAGTAAATAAAAAAGAAAATAATAATTAGTATCGTTATTATTATTGTTATTGTTGTTGTTGTTGCTGTTGTTGTTCTTGTTCTTGTTCTTGTTCTTGTTGTTCTTGTGTTGTTACTTTTATTATGATTATTATCATCATTATTGAGTGAGAGAGCAGTGCATGCCATCAAAGTGATGGCATGCACTGCTCTGTTATATATAGAGATAGACAGATAGATAGATAGATAGATAGATAGATAGATAGATAGATAGATAGATAGATAGATAGATAGATAGACAGACACACACAGACAGACACACACAGATAGATAGATACATACATACGTACACATACATACCTAAATATATGTGCAAGTGTGATTTTTTTATCTAAAATTGTATCAGATGTGTATCCACTCTGATAATTATCTTTGCTGTAAAAATAAACCATTCTGCTGCCGTACTGTACCTGCAGAAAGCTTCAGAGATAATCCTGCTATACAAATGGTATCTACGTAAAGGCGCAACATGCGCTGGTCTCAACGATGGCTTATATCCCAGAATATAACTTACCATACTATCTTTAAACTCCATTACACTGTCTTAAAATAGATATAAGTGGGTTACGTTGTGGAATATGTGGAATTGTATACATTATAAACATAAGAAAAGCGTGCATTAACAACTTCTTGCCGACAAATAAATAAAATCAACTAAAACGTCGCTTGAGTCGCATCAAAAACAATACTAAGATTCAATAAATTTACGCATCACATCGGTAACCAACTTTCATTAATCAAAAGTAGGTGGGATACAAAAGGGGTCTTAGGGAGTAGCGTCCCTGCCTTCCCGAGCTAGTTTTGCACGGGATTTCTTAACAATCGTGGTAGATGCCTTGGCCTCGGAGACACTCATGTCTAGAAACTCAGGTTAAGAGTAAGCAAGGGCATGCTTTTCGTAGAAAATCCAGCTATGAAAAAACCCATGACAATAGCAAAAGAGCATGGGTACCAGCCAGCCCAAAGGTTGGGCTGCACCTCCCTACATCAAAAAAGGACGATGTAAACCCTTATCCTAGGCCGTGCAAGTACGACTTGCGTTATGATGCCGAAGTTTGGGGTGAGATTGTGAAGTTTGAATGTGGGAAGTCTGCGTGGAAAAGGAAATGAGGTGTGTGAGGAACTGAGGAAAATGAGGATAGATGTGTGCTCTGTTTAAGACGCCAGGTGGAGGGGACATAGTGCGAGATTTCATGTATGATATCTAGCTTTGAGCTAACTTAATTCAATAATAAAAAGAATCTGCTGAAATACATTTTAATTCAAACATGTATTACAATTGTTATTTACTATTAGTAAGCTTCACCGTATTTCGGCGACATTTTACTAATAAAATATCTCCCCCAGGTTTAAATCGTTTCAAAATTCTCATAGACACTTCATGAAAGATTATTTCGATATTATTTCAATTATAGATGCATTGGTAATCGTATAATGGGTATTAGACACATATTGATTTTTCTGGTTACTAGTACAAAATTAATATCGTTTGGAAGGATTTGTTCATTATATAGCAAAGGTACAGAAAACAGTAGCTAACTCCGACGGAAAATTTGTACTTGAAAACAGCATACTGACAAATGATTTTGTTTTTCCTCAGGCGATGACAAACCTCAGGAAATATGATGAATAATCTTTTATCCGTAGACGGCTTTCAGAAATGATTCTGTTTCCAAATTCCATATTAACCACCTAACAATAAAAGGAATTTGGTAATTAGTAAATGTATTATAGACACGGAAAGAAATATATTTATCAATCTTTGAATCCATAATTTTGATGTTAGTGCTAATTACGAATATCGCAATCTACAACATTATCCTGCAGCATGTTATATATGTTCACGACTTATACATGTTGACTTATATATGTTGACGATTTAACAATGCTATTAAAGGACATTGTATATATATATTTTAGAAGCAATATATATAAAGAAGTTAAGGGTCGGTCATGCCTTGCACGCTTTTGAAATTGTGTTTATCAACTTGTGTTGAAGTATATGTGGAAGATCAAAATATATTTCAAGACATCACTTGTTTTGTAGTCATTCCAGTAAACATTTTTTTCCGTTAAATATAATGCTGCATGGAGAAAATACCTAAGGTGGGAGCAGATGAAATTCTTCCTGTGCAGACTAGAAGATTTTTGCGCCGTTTCACCGTATCAGTTCCCAGTTGACATGCCTAGAATACAGACAGTAGCGCACGCTCATCGTATTTTCGGTTTCATCGAACGTATCAACCAAAGATATCGCATTAGGTTTTGTCAAAATTTTGGTGATTCTCAAACTCAAAAGGTCCAGAAGATTCCGCCGACCGATGATGCCACGCTGGCTTCACGACAACCTGGTGGTCTTGAGATTAGGGTGGCAAGAGTTATCTCTCGTTTGCACTAAATATCGCGTGAACGAACTGCACTAAAAAAACCTGGAGGAGATATTTCCCGAGGTTAAATGACAGTATTTTCGTCTCTTAGAAGACAGCGACATTCAAGGAGCTATAAAGAATTATTTTGGTTCGCATAATGCTTCTTTGTCGAACGGAGACTTGCTAATGGACTACACATATATACACACATGAATATCTATCTATCTATCTATCTATCTATCTATCTATCTATCTATCTATCTATCTATCTATCTATCTATCTCTCTCTCTCTATATATATGTATGTATGTATGTGTGTGTGTACAGATATGTATAAATATATATATAATATATATATATACATACACATACATATACACACATATATATATGCATGTGTGCGTGTGTTTATGTATGCACGGAGTGTATATGTGAGCGACTATATGGGTGTGTGCTTCTGTATGCACGGAATGTATGTGTGAGTGAGTAAGTTTGCCTTGGGATTTTTAAGTCCATTTGTACATTGTAACTGAAATTTCTCTGATCACTCAAGCGTGCATGCTGGTTAACCGAGTAAAGTCTCCCTTGATAGCTGGAATAAAAATTTAATATTCATCAGTGTCGTTATTAGCTTTAGAATAATCTTGAATATGCGATGAGATTCCCATTTTCAGCTGAATACACTTCAGTTGTTGTATTACAATCATTGATAACTTCACAATAGTTAAAATGCAATATAATTTTCTGCAAATGTGATCTTCTTAATTACAGTAACTTTCGACACAAATTGAGATTCAAGAAAAAATTCTAAATTACTTGAATATTCCTCTTTCTAATAACTGGAGCCATACGATTAATGATAAAAAGAATAATTGGCTCATTATAAAATTTGAATATTTCATTCTCTTCCTTCCCTGATAGTATATCAGGATTGCATTCATTAGCTTAACTGTTTCATCATTTCTCAACTACCAAATATGACACTATATTTAACTGTGTGAATGCAACTCTAAATTCCACTTACGTAACGCATATTGCCATTAGAAATATTCAGACAATTTTGGAAAAATCAATTATATACTTTATTAGACTGTAGGAAATTTTAGTGCAATATCAACGAAAATATATGTAGATAATCACAGAGTCTAGACAATGCTTTTATTACGTCACAAGGAAATAAATTTGGCATTATTCTGAGACATACAAAACTTATTTAGACATTTTTATTAACTTCCCAACAGAGTGTCTTGTCAGAAATTACTCTTACAGAAAGATTAACTTATAAGTGTTCACATGACATTCATTTGTAATAATATATGGCAATATGTATTCAGAAGTTAAACTATTTGTTGTAGAAAACGGATTTGATGGTGCTATATGTGTATGCAGATTTATGCATTGCTTCATGGAAACGATTTAATCAGTATTTATAATAAGAGGTCAAAATAAAATTTGCTAGAAGAATATTTGATGATCACCAAAATGTTTCTCTGTAATGTATATCGCGTTAAATATAAGATGTTTTCAAACCCTTCTCTGTAGATATGCTTCGTAATTTCTTGTTACATAGAAACCAATAATCTTTAAGAGAAACTCAGGAAATATTTCGATCTTTCAAATAGGATATATCTTCTTGGTAAGGAGCTAAGCAGGGTTCCACTCCTATCATTTTCACCGAAAGAAATCGTTCGTTCAGTGTAGCCAAGTACAGAAAAGATTACATTACACCCCCCCCACTCCAAAGAAACTTTTTCATCAAACATGGAATTTAAAAAGATAAATCGTTGATGTCAGCACATCTTAATCGCACCCACTGAATAAGTTTACGTCTACAGTACCAAGGCAGAGACCCCTCGATCACTGTGATGATCACATACGCAAAATACTTCGCATTGCCCGGCACAATTATTTAAAATATACGCAATTGAATAACTGTCAATCACACAAATCTTTCATTTGACGAGATTCTTCCTCAGTTTAGGATTGCTATCGCAATTTTGTTAAGGATTGCAAACAGCATGGCACTCACACTAATAGAGATGATTCTTTTATTCAGTGGTTTCATAAATTCAACTCTTCTGCTGATATATATTACGTCGTGTAATACTTCATAAAAAAAAAACCTTAAATCCGTAATATATGTTTTGAAACACAAACTTTCAAAGAAGGCGTACATGATATTGTGATCAGTATCACTTTATTCCCCAAACAAATCAGAGTATATAATTATCTCCACTACAGAAATGATATTTGTTTCCATTTCCCCAATGCCACTTCTTTTGTATTTTATTGCCAGTTTCTGATACTGCCGATGATTATCGAAAACAGAAAATATACCACATTATGCAAAGCAGTGTATTAAAATAGGAAGAGCATAATCGATAATCTATCTACAATCTAAGCAACACTTGCCCGATGCAAGTTTCGCAGTTTACTATGATTAAGTAAAAATAAGCGCTCTTCAGATTGCTTCTGTAAAGATCTTGGTGCCTCAACAGAACATGTCTGTTGCTTCAAAATTTTAGGCTTTTTACTGGTAGAAAATTGTAGTGGAAAAGGAAACATATAGAAACAGAAAACTAAATAACTTCTTTAAAACGTAAGGTTATGTATAGCTGAAAGCGTGATAAATTAGTAAATTTGCTAGATGTAATTCTTCATTTATACACAGAAATGTTTGAACCAATCCTAAACTAAATAATTATTGAAAATATGTAAACAGATTTTCCGAACATCCACTGCAACATCTATTGTCTATATCCCATTTAAATGCACTCAGGCAATACCAGATAAATCGCATGTCGTGGTATTATTTACACTTCTCACCTAGTTTCACAACGAAGAGCACATTCACCACAGTAAGGGTGGGAAAATCCCCGCGAATATCAAACCTGCATTTACACATAACTTGAATCTATAATTTATCGTCTCCAAACATTTCAATCATTCTCTCTCACTCTAACTTGCTCTTAACTGTGAAATAATTTATAATACCTTATAAGAGACTGTAATGCTTTCTATTTCAATGACGATGAGTCAATATAACTAGCGGATGTAGTCATCTATTGCAATTACTGCCAGTATATCAATATTGATTGAGTCAGTCATTAGCATCAATCTTCTCCATCACATTGATTCATCTATCCATGAAAAAGAATAATGACTTTCGTTCGATTCCATATACTGGAAAAGTCTACTACTCTACGTATAAACAGAATGCTGGTGGCAAGTGAAATTTTACGGAAAAAGCAAAAGCTTGCGATGCTTTCCTTGTATTTCTATATTTATAGCATAACTGTCATCTGGGAAGTGCCTAACAATTGGTGTCTTTATTTCATTGCCGGATGAGTATGGATCTATCATATTCCAACACAGCAGTCTTGGAAACTCATTCATCTACACGCTATAAATGCTTTGCCAAAACCAAGTGTTTGCTTCGTTCGCGTTTCTCTAACACATCAATGACAATTGTGATGTGAATAACTATTGCGGCGGATGCATCTTAGGCAAAGATCAAATTGATCCCCACAACTGCAGTAGATTATATATATATATATATATATATATATATATATATATATATATATATATATATATATATATATATATATATATATATATATATATATATATATATATATATATATATATATATATATATATATATATATATATATATATATATATATATATATATATATATATATATATATATATATAGCCAGTAATTATTACCTTCTTTCTAGCAAAACAACTGACAAAATTTTGATTTGGTCTAACCAGTGCTGTACTACAAGACACTTGCCCAATTTTCCACGTAATGAGACTGAACCCCGGTATTATGTAGTTCGAAAACAAAGTTCTTGTCTTACAAAATTATTTTTTCTATAATAAACCGCCAGTGCGAAGCTTTAAGTTGAATATTAAATATACTTTCATTCACAGAATAGCTGAAATAGGAAGGTAAACATAATTTCGTTCAACTTGTCCGTCGATATTCGAGCGAGCACCGACATGCAGAAGAATAAACAAAATACAAATACGTCTTATGTCGAAAAATAAGAAAGAAGTTATATTGCCACAGAACATCAATGTACTTGCATTACTGACAGACGATGATGAATAAGATTATTCCTCAGACATATCTCACTAATGTGCTAAAAAATGTTACTAGATTTATATATGAAGAAGGAAATTTTATTTGTAAGCTCACAAATTCATCCAAATCATGTGTACATTCGGTACGATATCGATTTATACACCAATAAAAAATCTGTATCAGGGGAAAATCATCATACATGATAAGCGACAATTATATTAGATTATCTTATACTCGATTTGATTTTTCTTTGAATCTCGAGGCGATACAATTTGAAACAATACAACATAAATTGCGACATATCCAACTTTGCTGGATAAACGCACATTTAAGATAGTTATGCCGTTTAGTATGTCATTTACAAATGCAGTTCGTCAGAAACAAAGATATTCTTACTAAATATAATACTCATATTTTCATACACACACATATACATACAAACGCACGCAAATTCTCGAAGCGTTCCATTATTTTTCTAAAAATATTCTTCATGATAAAATTAATTTAACAGTTTCTACCTCTGTCTTGTTTTCCTTATATATATATATATATATATATATATATATATATATATATATATATATATATATATATATATATATATATATATATATATATATATATATATATATATATATATATATATATATATATATACATACATGTATGTATGTATTTGTGCATGTATGTATGTATGTGTGTGCGTATACATATGCCAGGTCACGCTTGAGAGCCACTGGTAACATGTAATCCAGTAAACCTGTTACATAGTCGGGTCGTCGGCGAGTAAGCAAGCAACCCCACCAGGCGAGCTTCGTAAGAAGTGTGATTGTTGGACACCCTGCTGGACCAAAAAGTAATACCCGTCCAAGGGTGAAAGAGCTACAGTGTAACCTCATAAATAAATAAATAAATAGATAAATAAATAAATAAATATATATATATATATATATATATATATATATATATATATATATTTATATATTTATTTATTTATGAGGGTATACTGTAGCTATTTCACCCTTGGACGGGTATTACTTTTTGGGTGTCCAACAATCACATGAAGAAAAATAGATAATCTTAGATAATATGAGTGCAATTTATTTTGAATATAGCAGCAGACAAATAAATGAGGCTCAGTGAAGGCGACTTAACCATCAGTTTCAGTATCTCTGCTGCGGAGACGTTGCAATTCGTCGTTGATGTAATGTGTGATACTATTGTAAATGACCTCATGTGATTGGCGTAAGTAGGGAATTTAGAAATATTATTCGTATACGAATTTGAATAATTCTGGATAGTCAAATATGGCAAGTCTATAATTTGGAAAAAGCTATTTACAATACTGGAATTACATTGTTTGCTAGGAAGTACATTATATGTTCTATTTCAAATAAAACATCTAACATTTTGGTGGTTGTTCTATAGTGATTCTCATCATCCTACTTTGCCAATAACAAAATAATCAACATTACATATCTAAAAGTATTAGAGCAACTCGCTTTCACTAACACAGTGAGATAAAAATCAGTCAACAAAACAATTCCAATAATGAAAAAATGTGGTACTTCGCCAAATGCAATATTTGCTAAGATTATGAAACCTCTGTTGCCCAGAATTATGTTAGATAACAAAGATATTTTCTATCAAATCAAATATTAGCGGATATGTATAGTTGGCGTTTTAGTATTAAGAGCATAACAGTATACGTATAGATATCTATACACACACGCACACACACACACATATATATATATATACATATATATATATACATATATATATATATATATATATATATATATATATATATATATATATATATATATATATATATATATATATATATATATATATATATATATATATATATATATATATGCATATATATATATATATATATATATACATATATCAAACATATATATATATATATATATATATATATATATACCATATATATATATGTATATATATATATATATATATATATACCATATATATATTTACATATATATACATATATATAGCAATATGTATATATTAATATTCGTATTTATGTGTACGTGTGTGTGAGTATATATGATGAATATATAAGCAGACGTATATACACATATGTAAATATTGTATATATGTATATATGTTTTATGTATATATGTCTTATGTAAGTGCATTTTAAAATAAGTTATGAAAATATCTTTCGACAGTAACATAAGTTGAAGAAATATTCTTTTGTATTCAATGGAGACAGTGAAATCATCCATCAGCACAGATTGAATTGTATGTTCACAGAAGGTTTTACAGGCATTTATTTTTTTACAAAAACATGAATTTTGTAATACTAGTACACGCACATATATATATTCATAAGAATCGCATACTTTTTCAAAATATTTGAATACAATTCCAGAGGTTTTTTCTCCATATAACTATATATATATATATATATATATATATATATATATATATATATATATATATATATATATATATATATATATATATATATATATATATATATATATGTATATATAGATGTACACACACATGTATATATATATATATATATATATATATATATATATATATATATATATATATATATATATATATATATATATATATATATATATATATATATATATATTTATATACATACTATGGTAGATAGCTAGTTCGCGTAAAGATCCTATATGGAAAGAGTTGCATCGAAGTGTTTAAAAGTACATTTAAGGAAAAAAATTCATATTTGAATATAACTCAAACTTGCAAACCGAATAGCACGCGAAAATTGTATGGCTGCCTGATACCGAACTACTACGGTACGCGGACGTCTATGCACCCAGAAGCGGTGGCGGGGCACAGAGACTGACATAAACACAAACACATCCACATCCACAGACACACACATGCATAAACGTCCACTAAGATGCATTCATGCACATAGGCAAGCACACACACACACACAAATGCACATATACATATACACTCAATGGACTTTGTTGTGTGGCTGAACCCAGAACCACGTAGTTGGGAAGTAATCTACTAACCGCACGTCTCTCGCTCTCTCTTTCTCTCACTCTATGTGTACACACATATACACACACACATGTACTCTCACACTGCTATATATATATATATATATATATATATATGTATATATATATATATATATATATATATATATATATATATGTGTGTGTGTGTGTGTGTATATAAATATATGAGTTTCTTTATGTTTCTTACTTCTTTATTGACCATAAGGTGCTAGACATAGAGGGGACAAACAAGGACAGACAAAGGGATTAAGTCGATTACCTCGACCCCAGTGCGTAACTGGTAATTAATTTATCGACCCCGAAATGATGAAAGGCAAAGTCGACCTCGGCGGAATTTGAACGCAGAATGTAGCGGCAGACGAAATACCGGTGTGCTGACGTGTCTGCCAGCTCGGCGCCTTGCGTTTTTTTTTGTGTTTCTGTCTGCCAAATCCACTCACAAGTGTTTGTTCCGACGGGCACTATAATAACATATATTTGTCCAAGTTGCCACTGAACCAGCCGTCAAGTATGTGCGGTACATACTTCTTTTCACTGAGCTGGGCATTAATACATACAGTGACGTAATTTTGGAATATATTCATTAAAAAATTTCTCTACGATGACTCCATCTCTTTATACATACATCTGATACATACAAGAGGATCATTGCCAGCAATAATGGCGACAATCTAATGAAACCGTCTTTGTTTACCTATGATTTTAATGTGTGAACTTCAATGTCCTACATATTTTAGCTGAGATCATTCGCCTTATGCCTTAAAGCTTATTTTTACTAAGATGCTTTTCATGCACATTGTATCTACAAGGTAAATGACAATAGAACCGATGTAGTAAATAAATGGGCGACAAATAGTATACTTGCTACTTTATTTCTATGTATTTTATGATGAAAACGATGCATTCATTGACGGAAGATTTTACTGCATGCTGTCCTAAGAGCAACCCTATCAAAACAAATGGTAAAATATTCATCAAATAAACAACGAATAATTTTATATTCTCATTTCTTGCAAAAGAAATCTATTGATATATCACATACATTTATATACAATATATATTTACGTAAGAGTAAATATTATTTACATGTAACAGTGTCGTAAATAAATATTCCATTAATACGCAGACTTCTTTACTCCTCTTTCTCTATGCGTCAGTAAACGAATACCAAATGCATGTCCAGGTCACCTCAACCTCTTCTGTAGTCAGTATCTGTTAGTCCAATGTATTGATCTGATTACAGTCTGTGAATCGTGTCTCGTGTGCAAACTTTCTCTTTCTATCAATAATTTCACCACGGACAAACAGATTCTCTGTAATGATTTGTTGTATTTTCTTTTTTATTGAGAACAATTGATGTCACTTCTTCTCGTCATATTCATTAGGTAGTGGCAAAAATTTTGTGGAAACAATGCTGCGGAATGAGGGAGATCTTCTTGGATCCAATTAAAACTGCCATAGAATTTAAATAGTAATTCACCATGTATATTCCAGGCGTAAAAATGTGACGAAAACATGTTGAATAATATAGTTAATATTTTAATTATTTTGTAAGATAAATAAAATTATATATACTTTTGTATAACATATAAACTAGTCAAATGCGTGTGGAGCTCATCCTTCTTTACAGGCCCTCAAAAATAGGGATGAATTGTGAAATAGACTACTGATTGATTGAAACTGCCTGTCGAATCATTCTTCAGCCTGAAAGAGAATTACAAGTTGTTACAATGAAGGGGGTATAATATAACCTCCCTCCTAAATGTTCAATATTCTAATTACTAATTTTTCATCAATCATATAAATCTTGTCACGTATGAACATCTTGAGACACAATCTTGACAACCATCTCCACAGGAACATTCAGTGGAAAGGATAACAGGTCCACATTCATTGTGTACCCGCTGTTTGATTCCTAAAGGAGTGCGGCGTACTAGGTCGACCTCACATTGTTTCCTGACAGCTTGCAGTACTGTGTTGATTTTGACCCTTTCGAAGGCTTACTCATAATGATTGCTCGTTCCAGCAACTGCGTTAGAGTAAATATAATATCTAGCATCTTCTTACGGATCAGAGAGCCATGTAAAAGTCGATGTTGGGAATTTCACTAATAG
Organism: Octopus bimaculoides; assembly: GCF_046866305.1. NCBI lineage: Eukaryota > Metazoa > Mollusca > Cephalopoda > Octopoda > Octopodidae > Octopus > Octopus bimaculoides. Next base: position 5,072,557 of record NC_142939.1, on the reverse strand, counting down.
ACCACACCCGGAACTAGGTCAGAGATAGAACTGGAGTGAAGCTATAATGGGTCGGTCACGTCGCAAGGTTCACGAGCAATCGATGGACCCGTGCAGTTGTCGAGTGGTACCCGCACCAGCGAAATAGGATCTGTCGGAAGACCTCCAATGAGGTGGGAAGATGATTTAAGAAAAATGTTTGGAACAACGTTGAGGAGAATGGCGAAAGAAAGAGGAGAATGGAGCGAATGCTCTGGTCAGCGGAGCAGACACGGTACCATGAAGCCTGGCCGATCCAGGCGGTCCAGGTGATACAAAGTTTTAAATATTATTTAACTATCAGTTGAAATTGCATAACAAAAGCTGTTTAAGGGTGCTTTAGATTACATTACATCAGAGCCAGTTTGAGTACAGGATTGAATTTATTTTTGAAGTTTAAGCAATATCTCCAACTAAATTTATGGCAGTTCTTTACTGAATCCTACAATGTATGAATGTTAGAGGATATATTTGGCATGCAATGAAATATAAATAAATCGTACATGCCGTTTTTTCAATGCAACCCTTCTTTAATTTCAAATGTAGGCGCCAGACCTGAATACATTTAGAGAAAAGAGTATGCTGATAATACGGATATCATTGTGTAAAAATGTATTTAACCCTCTATCGGTGAAAGGAATTAGTCGTTTCCCTAACAATATTTTGAAAGAGCGACGAGCTGGCAGAATCTTTAGCACCCCGGAAGAAACGCTTAGCGGTCTTTTGTCTGCCGGTATTTCGTTCTGATTTCAAATTCCGCCGAGGTCGACTTTGTTTTTCATTCTTTCGGAGTCGATTAAATAAGTACCAGTTACGCACTGGATCGCTGCAATCGACTTAATTCCTTAGCCTGTCTTGTTTGTCCCTTCTGTGTTTAGCCCCCTGTGGGCAATAAATAAACAAGGTTTTCTGCTAAGTCATCTTTGATAATCGAGACTGCTATTGATTTCTAAAATTGTAAAGAGAACAACGATACACATTTTCATGGAACGTACAGCTAATTAAGTTTAATTTGTTACTTGAATGGTAGGCCTTTTTATCGCCTCTTTGAATTACTATCAAATCTGATCTCAGGAGTAGAACGAAAGTTTCTCTAGCACAAAAATCCAAAATAATTTGTGTTTGTTTCCCTAAATTCTGCGAATACTCCGGTTTAATCCACATTGATATTAAAAACGGGGTAAGCTTCAATAGTAATTCTATGTACAAAAATGCATCATATGTCGGTTTTATAACATTGCTCTTTACCTCTACGACAAACACCATGCACACGCCATGTGTCTTAAAGCAAAAGTAATCACTGTTGTATAGGTTCCATTTGTTGATCAATGAGTTCATCTTATGTGCTATATATATTATGCAGTGGAGTGCTAAATTTATCTCAGGTTTGATATCTATGTTAAGGTGCAAAATATTTGTCTCCAGATGGAAAATATTTAATATGTTAATGTTTAATGTTTTAAACAAATGACTGTCATTGGTTAAAACATTTTTCATTGGAACTATCAACACACACCTCGTGCTGGGATAGATCTTGTTTACGATTTTAATATACAGACTAAGGCAATTAATGATGTGATTCAGTGAAAATTAATGTTTATTCTCTGCGTAGGTCACCGTACTCATAGATTTTTAAAGAAATTGTAAATTCAGTTCATTAGAAATTACTGGTCACTTAACGGAACGAGGGACTAATTTGAATACTACAACTCGTTCTACATTTAAGAGAGGCCATTTCTTATGAAATACGTAATTCTTTCATTTCCGTCTATAATGAAAACAGTTGAAATATTTATCAAATTAACATACGGTTGTCCGAAGCCACAATGTTATACGCAATTGATATTTAATCACTTGTGTGCTGCAGAAAAGTGTTTGAATATATGAGTATCGTACGTACAAGTATATTTCATAATACGGTGTTCCTTTAAAGATGGCCGGTATGTGGTTTTACTACTGAAACAGATTTAATTTTCCTGAATAACTCTCAACCTATTAACGCTTTACAATATTAATTTATAATTATATAACTAACCGATTTCGAATGGTTTCGCACACTAAGGTGTATTATGATAATTTCCTGATATTTATCCTGAATTAAATTTATACGAATAGACACACAATAGTAACTGATTATTATAGCTATCATTTTTTTATCACCTTATGGAAATGAGAGTTTTAATTGATCATAAATTCCTTGGCAATATTAATATTTGTAATACATTAATCAATTATTTATTTTTGTATTGATTTAATGATTGTTTTGTAACATTGATATAGAAATAAATACCAACATTCAAATAAATTTATGTACACCAACTTATAAAGTCACAAACATAGGTATTTATTTATTACTCAAAGGCCAGTTCTGACATGACGTCACATTTCACGAGTTCTGCTGTTAGATTAACGTGAGTTGAGTGCCTTATCTAGAAACATACTCTCTTTTCGTCAACTATAAAATCCTGGCGTCCGTGGAAGACAAGGTTTTTGAAAAATAGATTATCTTCATACAATTAAAACAATGAATTTAGGTTGATCGAATAGAGACAATTCATTCGCTGTTGGCTTGTTTGTGCTATGAATTAATTTCATTTCTGTTCCACCAAATGGAACTCCAAATGTACAACAATGCAGGGCCATTAACAATAGCAAACTCAGAATATGTCACACTGCTGGTATTTCGACTTATCTGAAATTTTTAAACGAAACCGTATTAATTTTGTTGTAGCACTAATGGAAGCACTTGAAATATATCAATGAACTGCAGGTTTAAACAGTGATTTACGCTTGAAATAAACATAAAATATATCGTTTGAAGTTCGCGTTCTATTGCTTTATGAAGATAATTAATTTTTCTTGCTCTGTGATATGCATAATACAGGAATCGATCGTTTGACCTTCTTCTACGTTACGAATACTTGCATACCAATATGTCTCAGTTTCTTGAAGAAGAATACAAGACGGATATTCATGGTTAAATTAACAAGGGTGATGAAGCTTGTGTTTCCACTAGTCTGCACAATAATCTGTCGGCCGTGGTATGTGAAATTACTTCACAATCACACTTTGTAAATATATCAGCAATAAGTTAATCGTGTTTTCTCATCACATCTCTGAAGGAAAGAGTCAATTTCTGAATAAATTTTTTGTTGCATAGAAATGATTGGTAGACGCAGACATCGATTGTCATAGTAATATACTTGTCGTTCATTTCAGAATATAGAAGCATTTCGAAAGCAACCTCACATTATACAACTCATAAGAAATACGAAACAGAGATGTCTTGTTGAATATTGTCTTGTTGAATATTGTCCACCGACGATGATTGTTACTTCAGAAAATGAAGCCATGTTAAAGTTCTATCTCTGCTGTTTTGTAGCAAATCTTTCAAGTATTTTACTTGCTGTACGTTGTCGTCCAAAGTACTGAAGAAACACAACTTTGAGAATGTGTACACGTGTGTCTGTTTATGCATGTTTCTGGTGTCCAGGGCTAAATTCGGTTGTTTACTTAAAGACAAAGAAAGCACAATATTACATAGAAATATTTTTAGGAAATAAAAACCACGGAGAGATTTGCGAAATGATTTGTTCTATTTTCTTTTTTATTAAGGGAAATGTATGTCCTTTATTCTCATCATATTCATTAATTAGTGGCAAACATTTAGTGGAAACAATGCTGTGGAATTTTGAAAAGCCAATTAGAAACGGTGTTTCTTGTGGCTAAATAACAGTAAAACTATTCTATTTCCTGGGACTGCCACATTAAGTTGGTAACAAGCTATCACTTTATTGTGCTGTTACTGCATAACTTTCTCTGAAAGATTTATAAATGTAATTGTATGTACGTTTGTGCATATTTGTATATATGCTTGGATATATTTATACACATTTAATTATATATGTATATATATATATATATATATATATATATATATATATATATATATATATATATATATATATACATATCTATATAGATAGATGGCTATATATATATATATATATATATATATATATATATATATATATATATATATATATATATATAAGTTGCGCTAACATCCGGCATAATCTCGTATTTTTTTTTCAACTTTATCGCATGAATTAGGGACAGGAGAACCGATATGGTTTACACATACATATACATTTTAACCCTTATCCTGTAATATAATACGGAAATAAGAAATATATCAAATTTTCCAGCGTTTGTTATGATATATACGTATACCACTTTTGTTGGTATGTAGTTGTCTGTGTTCTCTATGTTCTCAGCACTAAATCTTTGTGTAAAATATGATTCGAAAGGTATTTGCATTGCATAGATTGTGAGATTTTGGTCTATGTGCAATTTTAAACGTTGGCGATGGAAAACACAAATTATTTTCACTAATTTTAACATGACTGAGAAACTATTTTCGTTTATTAAGCTGGGATATTTATTTCTATCGCATGTATATAAAATGAATATATGATCTTTTAATTAATAGCGTCTCTTTTAAGAATTATTGCCACTTAATTATTTCCATTCTTGATTAAGGCAATTTCTGTAAATTTTAACATAACACATGAACATAAAATAAGATTTTAGCAGCAGGATATTTTCCCAATGCGCATCAATTCGACTAGCAGATGCATTATCTTTTTTATTAAGTTAAAATTAATAATAAATTTTAGTTACGCACACAGACTAATTATAAATATTTGAAGTGTAAAATGAATTGCACCAATATATGTAATATCTGGACAACCCAAGAGAGTAATTTAAAGCCAGGAAATTGTTATAAATTTTGATAGAGTTCATTGCATATCAAACACATAATTCTCTCATCTGTAGTTTATAATGGAAATTCTTTGAACATCTATTATATTGATATGATGACGACCAGGAAGCCAATATTATATACAATTAATATGTTATTTTCTGTGTGGTAAGGAAAGGACTTTGAACATATATCTATAAATTGTGTGCGATAATTTCATCAAATGAACTGCGTTTAAATATTTCTCTTAAATGCATTTAGTATTAGTATACGTTTGATTTTCGTTGTAACTTAAAGCTTATTAGCTTTAGAGAATCACTAATTAATAATTTTACAGCCTAACAATTTGCAATATTTTACAAACTCATTTGCAATATATTCATTTACGTATATTAATAAAGCTCTACGTTTAAATAGATATTAAGATGAAGACATTTATAGCTTTCGTTTTTATCTAGGTACGTGTAGGAAAATTTAAGAGTATAATATAGAAACACCATACTATGTCATTTGTATTCATACATTAAATTGCATGTACTTCGATTAATTTCACTGATTCTTTGTGACATCAATGTACGTTTTTCTCTTCTCTCTCAAACTCACTCTCAATCACATCCTCTCCCACTTGTCAAATTTTACCCGCTAAGGCGGCGACCTGGCAGAAATGTTAGCAGGTCAGGTGAAATGCTTAGCAGTATTTCGTCTGTGTTTACGTTCTGCGTTCAAATTCCACCGAGGTCGACTTTGCCTTTCATATTTTCGGGGTCGATTAAATAAGTACCAGTTACGCACTGAGGTCGACGTAATCGTCTTAATTCCTTTGTCTGTCTTTTTTGTCCCCTCTATGTTTAGCCATCTGTGGGCAACAATAACTAATTAATACTGTCACAAGACGGTGAGCTGGCAGAAACGTTAGCAGGTGAGGCGAAATGCTTAGCAGTATTTCGTCTGTCTTTATGTTCTGTGTTCAAATTCCACCAAGGCAATTTTTGCCTTTCATCCATTCGGGGACGATAAATTATGTACCAGTTGCATACTAGGAACGATCTAATCGACTTGCCCCTTCCCCAAAAATGTTGGGCCTTATGTCTAGTCTAGAAAAGGATATATTGCAAAACGTTTTATTTCGTAACTTATCCCAACTTGTATGTATGTATGTATGTATGTGTGTATGTATGTATATGTATATATATATGAATGTGCGTGCGCGTGTGTGTGTGCGTCTGTGTATATATATATAAATATATATATACCCCTAGCATGTTTAAAGAAAGACAAAGTTGAGTACATCGACACAATACACGGCTGAAATTTATTTTATCGATCTTTTAGATAATGAATGGTAAAGTCGACCTCGGCATAATTGGAACTGAGAATTTAATGATCCTATATAAACGAATATAACTATTTTGTCGAGTGCAGTAATAATTCTACCAGCTCACCGCTTTAGCTACTTTGATACACATATACACCATGTTATTTTACATTCTGTACGCTGTGTTACGGAAATCTACGAAATAAATACTACATTTAAATTGACATCCTCACTGTGTACGATAGGTTGTGACAGACTTGCATTCGGTGCATTGTATAATTACTGAAGTTTACTTTGTGAAAACTTTCAATGCTTACGTTGATTGACATACATTCAGTATTACAATTCCAACATTTATTGGTTGCATATATACTTCTGAAGTATGTATATTGATTCTTGTTTGAAGAAAATCCCTTAAGATTTTGACCGTATTATATCTTCAGAAAACAAAACATTTCTTTAAAGAAAAGAAGGAAAAATATATAATCTAGAAAATTGGATTGCAGTTCGAAATTTTCTACAAACGTAAAAGAAAAAGCGAAAGGAAAGCACAAGATAAACCTAATGACCGATGCAGCATGGAACACAGTACAATCACTGCCTTAATTTCAGTGTGTTGCTGATAAAAGAAAATTATTTTAAAACTGATGAAATTTTATTTTCATGTCTTTCAACGCAGCTATTCTTATAAAGCAAACGAGCAAGATGTTCTAGAGAAACATTATATATATAACACTAATGTTGTTTAGAAATCCATTGTGGTAGTACAAAAGATATATGAAGATTCAAGAAAACTGAAAATTGATAAAATATAATAAGAATTCATGAAAGATAACATATAGGCTACAATTATATCCATTCAGTGATTTTAAGAATGGGAATTATTATATAAAACAGTAATACTAAAAGTGGTAATACTAAAATTTTATAATTGCCACAGGGGATATCACCAGCCAATTCTAAAATATGTGTTGTCTTAGCTACGATATAACAATGTAACAACTATTGAAACTTAATGCAGACATACATATGTACATCAAATATACTAATAAAATGAGAACATTGGCGTAGCGCAAGTCAATGACCACTTAATATCTATTATGAACAATTGCCACCAAAAGAATTTGCTCACGATAATAAATGTCATATAACGTACAGCTGCATCGAAAGACAGTACAGGCATTCATTTGGTGTAAAATAACTACGTCCGAATTATTTTCACCATATTTATTGAATTAACGTCTTACCTAACTACAATCTTCCGCTCCAGCATATGTCAAGGAAGCATGGCTAGAAGATGGACGTGTGCCTATTCCGCCATATCAATCAGGTTCACCTAGAAATCTCTTCCATGATATTCGGAATCCAGTTAGTTCAAACGATATCACAGTCGATGTTCTTTACTTTAAAATACCAAATACAGCATACGAAGTATAATTCACAGTGGTTGCAAAGCTGCTGTTAACATGTATCAGATAGATCTGCATATCAGCTGCGTTCAACATGTGTATCATACCGTCACATGCTTTTGGCCGAGAAGGAGAACATACTAGATACGAAGTGCCCTGTCGGTCTACATTTGATTCAACACTACAGCTGCGTCGAAGGGCCGGGCTGTAGACTAAAAAAAGTGAGTCTTCCCCAGAGCAGTGCCGATCACAGTGATGTGTTTGTTGTCCGACACACGGTAACCATGTGCACATACGCTGACACATCTCCAGCGTCCCAATTCTCATAGAATAGTTTAAATTGAGCAATAGCTTCGTGACAAGCCAACCTTGACGCATAATATTCCGTTGTTCCGTTAGATGGCTACGTTTTCAGATCACCGAAGTAGATGTCTCTGCACATTACAGCAAATCAACCGCTGATTACCCGACTGAAACATGGCGTCGGGAGGGCAGATGCCAATTATTTATATACGACTGATTTAAGTAAACAAGGACTCACCCAAACGAGGTTACTTTCCCATTGCTTATACATTGTATCACGTAGTGTGCTGCTCATCGAAAATAGGTTTCTTTGGGACAGCGCATATTTATCTATCAGCTACTAGAATATCGACGACAAAGACCAAATTCTTAGTGAACACAATACTCAAAATCCTCAGATCTGCATTTAGCAAACTCTAAATTTATCAATATTATGCACAGAGTTGTGGCTCTCTCTCAACAAAACCACCATTACGCGCTTCACAGTACTCGGTGCTCCTTCGCTCTATCACATTTTGGAGTAAGACATATTCTGAGAAGCTGAGAACATCTGGTTTATAAAAATAAAGCTCGTAGGTTAGACCATCCAGCCACGGCTGTTTTTCCATCAATGCCTGTAGATGTGATTCATCCGTATTTTATCAGTTGTTATTGGTTTTATTCGGATGTCCGCATTCTTAGACGCGAGCTGCACACGGTTGTTGATGCAGACGGTAAATTACATCCCAGCGTCCGATCCCATTTCCGTTCAAGTTTCTTGTTTCTTTTTAGGTAATGTGTATTTCTGGTGATATGAATTAAAGCAAGTATATATATGAATGACCGTATGTTTTAAAGCTTATAAACGATGTGTGTTTGCCTTACAGTTAATGCATTCTAAACCAACATCTGATCCAATTCATTATTTTAGGTTATCCATAAAACATTTCCACATTTCTGAAGTCGGAAGGATCTACAGAAACGCTCATTGGTATCGCCTTTCATCATTTCACCCTATAACAACAGGAGTCGGAACAGCAATATCAGGAGGACAAAGTCGTTGTCGTCGTCGTCGTCGTCGTCGTCGTCGTCGTCATCATCATCATCATCACCATCATCATCACCATCATTATCATCGGTATCATCACTGCAGGCGGCAGCAACAACAACAGCAACAGCGGCCGCAGGATCGGTGGTGTAAAGCATTAGCAGGTTTCAGTTCTATTACAAAAACTGTAAATAATTAATAGTATGTACATTACACACTAGAATAGTTCGGCCAAAGAATTAAATAATGTTAAGTATTGTAACCAACTCATTTTCAAATTATCTCTAAACATAGATATCTTCCATTTCTTTATATCACCTCATCAAATATCACCTTCGAGGTCGTTTAAGTTCCCAAGAGTCTCATATTAGGAACAAAAACTGAGAAATAATTTTAAAATTGAATAATAAACAGGAATTTGATAAATGAGTATCAATATAGTTAAGGTTAAGGCGGCAAAATTCATCAATTGTTCTATTGGCCGAGAAAATCATATTCTATCAACAAGCTTTCGGAATATCATATTTCACAATCAATAATATTCTGCTTTGCAAAACAAATCTTTGATGATAATTTGCATACTAAAGGAAGATAAATTAGAAGTTGTTTTGTCGACAGAGTGAGTGTAGAAGACTGGCTATCAAATTTGTAAAAGGGAAAAATCGGTATATTAAATAAACAAAACAGTAAAGATAATAAAATAAACATAGAATAATAAATCCGCTTGATTTTAATTTTGTTTTGTTTTGTGTCTTTTTGTATTATGTCATTTCAAATATAATTTTAGATTGGAAGTTCCAAGTAAAAGAAAATGGAAACAATAATAAGTGATGTGCCAATTAAACAAAAAGACAGTGAAAAAATTTAGCAAAATAAAATAAATATTTCACGTGTAAAATGACACATAGAATTAGGAAGTTCTTTAATTCCATACTGGCAGAATATGTTAATAATTTTGAAATTAATTTAGAAATTCAATAATATTCAATTACTCACATTTGTTAGTTTCGTCGTGGAATCATAGTTGTGGTTTATTTTTTTTATTTTATTTATTTATGTATTTTTTTGTCGTATAATATATGTCTCGTTCAATTTATCAAGATGGTTACCATGACCTTAAGTAAACTTAAATAAAATTAAAAATACCGATAACAAAAGTAAACTGAAGAATAAAGAATATTACCATACGTGGAACATATTTCCTAACTGCAAACGATAGTGCATTCTGCATTCTACATTGTAGAATACTCGACACGTATCTGAAAGCAGAATAATATATATTTGGAACGTTCAACAGATATGCGGATTTCCTCCAAAATAGACAAAAATAAAATATAAATAAGAAACAAATGGAAGAAAATGGAAGAAAGAAAGAAGAGAAGAAGGAAAGAAGGAAAGACAGAATAAAAGAAAGAAGAAATATCGATAGAACACTGGCGTCAGTTGCTTTTGAGATAATTGTATTTCTTTTCCGAAGCATGATAGGGCTTCTATTACCGTTTGTTAATTAGGATTTTTTGGAAAGCAACGAGAATAAAACCAACTGTGATTGTCACAACTGCTGCAACAATTAATATCTTCTATACTACTACTATTAAACTAATACAAAAGCAAGAATAACAATAACAACTAATAAAAGTAATAACAACAACAACAAGAATCATAATAATAATAATAATAATAATAATAATAATAATAATAATAATAATACAACCGATGCCACAACCGCTATAACTAAGCACAACGGCTTCTACCCCTGAAATTCTCTAGGACATTCTACTAATTGTAGTAAAATTAACAGCGATTTCAAATCCTCGCATGAAGCAACAAATTCTCTGGGGGAAAGGGTTAAAATTATTGCAACTAACTCAGTCGTTCATGGTTAATTATTTTATCAACTGCGGCATGGCGAAAAACAGAGTAGACTTCGACGGAATCAGAATGTAAAACTTTAGAAAGAAATACCGCAAGAAAATGTGTCCCATTCGTTAAAAGTACTGTCGCCTGGCCACACTCGTGTTTCAACTAATATTTACAATGATAATATTCTTCCTATTTTTTAAAACACAAAGGCTGAAAGTGTACAGCAATCTACAAGCACACGCAGAAAATATGTAGTCAAGAGTAAAACAGGAGAAAAAGCAAGAGAGTAATTGAAATACATTTTACAATATATAACTGGACTAGTGGCTTACATTGACTGGTAATATGCCATATGGTCACTGCTTGGAATCGAACTCCATAATTCCCCACGTAGCGTTTAAGGGCGCGGGCTACTAACCCCAAGATTCCGAGTTCGATTCCAAGCAGTGACATGAACACCAACAATAATAGTGATAACGATAATAAACATTGAAAAATACCTTAGGAATGAGAGCCCAGGTTCAAAATTTCCCCAAACACCTGAAGAAGGCTGGAGTGTATATCAGCCGAAACGTTGTGTTAACAATAAACAAGATGAGGACAAATATCCGTCGAATGTAAATAATGCAAATAATGTTTTTTTTTTCCGTATGTTCCATTAGGTGGTTTTGTGAAAGCACCTTTTGGCAAATTTATTCGTGGCTTAAATACTTGTGAAAAGCTATCTGGAATATCTAGCGTTAAATGAATGCTCGTTGTTTACATTGTTTATCACTCACCGTAAATTACTGATTGTGCTGTGGATAATTTAGTTTGGAACCGAAGAAAAAATGTATATACAAAGCGAATTCTTTAGCCTCTGGACGCTATGCATTTGTATGATTCAGGTGAGCGAGAGTTCCCGCTTAGTTTTCCATTGCATCGGCAGAGTTTATGCCAGTTGGGTTTTGTCTTACTTTTTTTTTTATATATGTTGCTAAATTACCTCGCGTTGATTCATGATGTGACGGCAATATGTTTCACTGATGCAAGTTTCAGATACCAGCCCTCGATGGTTTATAAACACATTCTAACCACAAAGTATCCTCGCTCTCCTCTCTCAGCAACTCCACTAAATAATTAGTTCTTAGAGACTATATTTTTCTTAATATTTTAACATAAATTCAAGCTTCCAAATTCAGAATTTTCGACAAGTTATAATCAAGAAGTAAAAACTAAACTCACTGTTGCCCACGGACAGCAAGAGAAAAATCTAAAATCGAAATCCAGAATTTTTTTAAATATTTTAGAAAACGTTTACAGGGGTAACGTACTGAGGAGTAGCAACAGAATAGCTCTATTATTATTGGGATTTATACAAGGTCAAATTTTCCTGTTGGGTGCATTTTTCATAATAATAGGACACCCACTAATTGTGACGATTTCGAAAAATAATTATCAGACACCAGAAGAAAAACGGAGAAACAAACCTCATGGATCTCAGGAAACACGGATATTATACCGAAATTTACTAATATTAAGTTCAATAATACATTAGCATAATATGTGGGAAAAGAGAAGAAAGATTGTTACGGTGATTTATTTACATCTTGACCAGTCAGATATTCGTTAATATGTTAGCGTATGTGTAGAAGATCTAAAATAATGAAATGTGTAGCTCTGAGGGAATATCCAATGATAGGACTGTAGAGTCTATAAACTTATCGAAAAGGTGAATTAAGATAGATATGAGATAATACTAGAAAGAAAATGAACAAGCTTCATTGTATATCGAGTCGTTATGTAAAAGAACGAGAAATTCATTTAGTAGCTGGATAGGTAATTGTGAGTTTCCATGAAAGATCCAGTCAGAGTGGATTATTTAAAGTGAATGATATCATTCCATCTTAATGTATTTAATATTCTGTGACATTACACTCAAGATAACGGCATAATAAATATTAAAAGTATCATGATATATTTACGAGCTGAAAGAAAAGTAAATCGAAGAATAACGTTAGATGGATAAGGCGTCGCAGAATAAAACATCTTAATTTACGTGACAAATAAATATATTTGAAGAACGAGAGGATGTGAAACTCGCGTCAAATTTATGCTTAATTAAATGTAGCTCAGAGACAATAGAGTGCACGGGAAGCTGTGTAGAAATGTAATTAAGAATAAGAAGTATTAGGTAACACTGATATCCATGAATGTCAGATAATACTGATAGCATGATTATTTACGTTAAGAAAATACACATGAGTATTTTCCACAGGAGTGGCTTTTACAGGGTTGAAAGAAATAATGAAATAATACCAATCAGAAATCAAAATGTTATTATTGGACGTATATTGGTCGGGAATACCGACGTGTTTGTGGGGTTTCTTTTCAGCGATTTAAAGAAAACATGTAAGTAATTGCCAAATATACTTATTTTCCAACAAAACATCAAAACCAAAATTTTCCACGAATATAACAGACAGGCTGAATAAATAAAGTATTGCCCTATATAATGTATACATAATGTATATATATATATATATATATATATATATATATATATATATATATATATATATATATATATATATATATATATATATATATAATTCAATTTTTGGGGAGTAAGCGATATGCGGGTATTCTATTTCAGATAATATAAAAATAACATAATGAGTATATCTGAGAGTAAATTCGTGGTATCAGTTTGCACATCACGAAATAATGATTTTATATTGACGAAATATGTTTGTTGTTTATTACAACAAAATAAAATCATTACAATAACCATACATCACATAAAGCATTTTGAAACTACATTTACGTCAACAACAAAAAAGCTAGCTGTGGACTCGTGGTGACATTTAGTAAAGTTGACCCGAAAGTTGTTCCTCTTCGATTACTATCGCAAACAGCAGTAGCTTTTTTCAACTGAATACACGTCGTCGGTTGGGTGAAATTACCCAAATACGACAACTTTAACACGAAACATCTCAATAACGAAATTTATTCAAAAAGTTTCCGAGTAAACCGTGTTCTACGCGAGAAATTCTACCAGTATACGAAGTTTCAAACTGTTTAGTAAAAGAAAAAATATTAATTAAAAAAATTGTTATTGAGATGGAATGGATCCAACAGAGACGTGCACCATTCGCGTAATCTCATTGTTTAAGATTTGTTATAGTATTTCATTATGGTTCGAGTATGTGGTTTATCTTTTGATAAACATCTTGCTTCTATGGTCTTTGACTCTGAGTCTTGTTCGTATATTGCATATGAATAGAGCGTCGTCCCTGCCGGCACCATTTGTTTTTGGCGCCGCTATTTTATTTTCTTCTTTAAATCTTATTGCTTCGTCTATTTTAAGCGTTATATTTTCATGAATATTAGGCTTGTCTTTTTATAAAAATAAGAGTAAACATAATATATGTAATTTCATTGACAAGACAAATTGCTGAAAGTTTGCTTATCATTTTCTTCTACATCATTCAGTACTCATTTATTACTACTATCAAATCTGCATATATTATGCTCTTTCTGACAAACTGTTTTATTGTGGGATCGACTATAAATCATATTGAAATGGACGTTTAATATGTCCATAGGCCTCGAAAATACAGTTATTTTAAGAGTTGTACCTCACAAATACAACGGTTTTACTGATGATTTTTTGATATTTCATCTCCAAATGACTAAATGCTAAAGTCTGTTCTGTGTACAATTAAGATTAAAAATCTGAATGTGTATACACGAATAAACCGAAGAATTATCACATTCAAGTATCGTTTAATGCTTGTGATGTTCACCTCTGTCTATTTTGCTGGTTTCAATCCACTATTCAATTTTATTTCCTTGCTACTCGAACCCAATGTAAGATGCATAAGGATACGAGAGCATGTAAGTCACTTGAAGGCATTCATGATACACACGGTCATATGTCAAATAACATTGCAATATATATTTCTTTACTAATTATATATCAAATAAAATGCATTTATAGAAACGGATTTAACTTTCGTACGAGTTAAGAAGATTTTGATTTTAGTTTTAAGTATATAATAGTTGAGTAATGTATTTCGGTAGAAATTTCTATTCAGTAATTGTACAGAACCGTAAAAATAATGTGTTAAACGTATGTTTCACATAATCTTATGCTGAATACATTTCTGAAATATTCATTTCTACTCTAGGCAAAAGACCCGACATTTTTGAGACGTGGGACAGTCGACATGATCGACCCCATTACACAACTGGCATTTAATTTATCAACCCTAAAGGATGAAAAGCGACTTCGACCTCGGTGGAATTTGAACTCAGAACGTAAAGAGAGACCAAATACCGTTAAGCGTTTCCCCGGCGTGCTCACTATGTTCTGCAAGTTCTTTCATTCAACCATTCTTTCCTATAAAATGAGTGTATGTTTCGAGTCGCTTCGGCTGTAGAGTTTCCTTTTTTTGTACTTATAAAGCATTATGTGGCTCAAATGCTCTTTGGATACTTCTATGTTAGAAAGGGTTTTAATCAGAGAAATTTTTATTCTATTGTTCTGTAAAATAATATTTAATTAGTTTAAATGTGCACAAATGCAAATATAATTTCTAATTCCATTAGGTATTCTAAAATACTATTAAGTTTCATTAAATTTTAAAAAAAGGTAAAATCGGACAGAACATTTGAGATGACCTGATATATGTAAGCACTAACCCCTTTATAGATGAACTATTTTTTCCTTTTCCAATCACTTTTTGGCCCTTGCATGATAAATTGTCTTAATATTTTGAAACAGTAAGCAAAAAATACAAGCTTGATACATTCAAAACGCGGGTGCAAGTCTTATTCTTTCAAACATTCTTTTCGTTTGTAGTTTGTACTCTTCCTGTCATTCATATCATTCGGCTATCTCTACCATAAATCTTTTCAGCGTAAATTTTGAAATAGTATTTTTTCTTCATCTGAAAATAAATCGCTTGTGACTGATAAAGTGAAATTTGTAATTATCCAAAATTCGTAGCAAAATAATTTATAGCGTTTATTGAAAATCATTTTATGATTTGACTTAATGGAATGTCATTCGCAAATTGAAATACTTTGGCTTTTGGTTATATATTGTAATATTTAATATATGGTATCTATGATTGTTTATCATATCTAGGAGTAGGATTACTTAGAGAATAACATTAATGTTATAGCTAATTGTTTTCATTCTACCACGAATATTTTAATTCACAGATTACATTATTAGTAACATGTGATGATAATGCAGCTGTCTAAAATATACAATATCAGGAATGATATAAACCAATTAGATCATGACATATGTAGTTATATATGTATATGCCTGTAAATCTATGCATTTATAATGCTAGTCGCGTGTTCACAATTTGCATGACATTTATGTATATACTTTTAACTAAGAGAGGACATATTTTTAAATATCCAAACAATAACTTATACCAAAGCAACATGTGAGGAAAATGATATATCGATGAAATTACTTAATTGAATCGAATAGAAAATAATTTAAAATATTAATGCATTATGTAAATTGTATAAAATAATTAAACTCTTTTTAACACATTTTAGTTTCAATAATGTAATAATATTATTCCAGACTACCGTAGTGGTTGCGTATTTATTTTATTAGCATGCATAAATAAGAATTAACTTACGTAATTTTATCCATATGTTTAAGAAAATGTTTGTTTATTAGTGTGGATACATTGCTTGGCTAAATTCATGTAATAAGCATGGTATTCAGTAAACTTCCATTCTTTAGAAATAGACTGCTACATTTCGTAAACGTATATATTCTACACGATTTGGTGTGATACAATCTGGTGCACGTTCGATAAAAATATATCTCAGACAAAATATACCGTTCACATTTGTAATGTATTTTATATAATATTAAAAAAAACTCTTAAATAATTGCAGTTACTAGAAATTATGCAGCTACAACATTTTATGTAGAAATACCATATCTGATTAAGAAGATTGGGGCCTTTTATGGTAGTTTGATTGTTTTTAGCTAAGATATCTCTGCTAGAAAGACAACATTTTGGAATATGTTTCCTCACCTGAGTTAATTCGATATTTTCTGCAACACAGAAAAACTCATATCTCAGAGTTATCTTTATTTTTTATGTAATCACGTCACTGACCAATTCTTCAATTGGCCACACCTAGTGCCTCACAATAAATATGAATTTTCGTTCATTTTCACTAAATATATATCATTATTCCGAACATTGTAACATGTGTCTGCTAGGTATTTCGTGTTAGCACTATCATGTAAAGTGGAATGCCACATGTAGTGATGTGGTGTAATGAAATTGCAAAAGGAACTACCAGCAAGGCGCCCTTCCGTGGAATTAAACTACAGAATTCAAAACGATTTATAAAATATTCTCTTTTGAAAGTTAATTATAGTTAATCGTTCGATTAATTTGAAATATAATATAGAAGCCTTATAGATAAAGTCTTACATAAATCTTCAAAATGATTTTATATCGTAAGAAACATTTTACCCAAGCCTCCTAAGTTTATGATATTAACTGAATTTTTTAAAAGAAAAAGCAAGCATTTTCACGTGATATTCAGCAACAAAATGCCTTTCAAAGACCTTTTCATAAACATCAAGCTGAATAAGAAAATAATTAAATCGATGTTAACGAAATTACTAATTTCATCCGAGAATTTATCTTAATTAAAATCTATTTCTCCGTATCAAAGTAGTTATTATCTGTAGTAAGACATGGAATATTATTTTTATAACTTTTATTTGATTTAATTTTCACTCGTCACATGGAGAAAATAACCTCATAAATTCAGTTTTTAATTGCATTAAGAAGCAATTACTTGCCGGATTTAAAGTTGCATCATGCTTACCCTGCCATTCTCTTCAGCATATTAAAAAGAATTTTTCTTTTATTTTCTAATATGTTTAGAGCTGGTTAAATATTAAATGTGTGTAATTTGCTTCGTAAGAGTGTGTTCTTAAATCATATTGCGTCTGCTTGTATTCAAACACACACACACTCGTATATGTTTTTATACGAGAGAGTCTATTCATATTTCTCTATAACTATGTGTGTGTGTACACATACATAGCTATTCGATTTACTTCAAGCAGTGATCTGTATTCTTACACGAAACAAGCTCAGATATTATCTTTTGATTTGATTTAGTCGGTAATTCTTTATTATCTCAAACATAAAGTGAAGTGTTGGTAGTGGTGGCTGTGAACATAACTGATAAACGGCCTCCAGTCATAATATGGTGTAAAGATTGATGTGAACAACGAAGGTTAATTCAAGAAAGATTTTTATTCTCAATATACCGACTACCAAGAGTTTAACCACATTAACGATCTACGTCAAATGAATACGAATTGAAGAGTAAGCCTAACTTTATTTGTTTGCAATCATTTGGACAATATCATTGAGAAAAAAATATATATACATAAAAAAAAATATGCGAAACGCAAAAGCTACACAGAATGAAGATGACTGCTGGAAATTACGGGGTTAGTTTGGCGGTAATGGTAATTGATGTAATAAGAAACATGTCCTCGTTGTGACACTTGATCGCGATTATTGTATGAGAAGTGGTAGCGATTGGGAGAGTGGAATTATCTGTGGTAATGTACATGAATTTAACTACTGTGATAAAGTTTTTCGGTAAACATCAACATGGTAACTAATTTTGATGATAATGGCAGCAGTGTTGTTGTTGTTGGTGGTGGTGGTGCGGTCATGGTTTTGGTAGTGATGATGGTAGGGCTGGAGTTGGTGCTGATACCGGTGGCGGTGGTAGTGGCGATGGTGATGATGAATAGGAAGAAGACGAAGAAGATTATGATGATGATGATGATGATGATGATGATGATGATGATGATGATGATGATGATGATGGTGGTGGTGGTAGTGGTGGTGGTGATGATGATGCTGACTTTGAAGACGATGATAGCGGTGCATTTAATGTAAAGCATGTATACTAATGTTATTGCCTTCGATAATGAATGTAAAGGTTGTGCGAGAGTTGTATTAAATTTAGAAAAATAGGCTTCATATCACAAATTTAGGTTGAAAACATTAATAATAACAATTTCTATCGTACTGTCTAAAAGGAAAGAACAGAATATTTAATTGTAAACTTCGATAATCTTATCCATATATAAATATATAAATACACATACATTCATACACAAACACAGGCACACGTATAAGAAGCTTACTTCCTAACCCCATGATTCCGGATTCAGTGCCGCTGCGTAGCAACTTGCACGTAGGTCTTCTACTATAGCTTCGAGCCGAACAAAACCTTGTGAGTGGATTTGGTTGATAGAAACTGAAAAAAGCTCGCCGTAGCCCGCCGAAGCCAAGTAGAAACTGTGAGCATTAACATTCTCCCCTGTTCTGCGACTGCTGCATTAAGTTGACAACAAACCATCACTTTATCGTACTGTAACTGTAAAATCTCGTCACAGGTTCTGCGTAACACACTCATAATTGTCTGTCGGTGGCGTGGACTGCGTTTGAAGTCACTTTCCGTAGTTGCCACCAAGTGAAACATGAAACCAAACCAAGAACATTTTTGAAAGAAAACAATGCTACAGTATTCCAAATGTGAATATTGAACCAACTGCACCCTGGTGCTAAACAAAGAGATACTCATGTGTAACTATGTACGTCAGGAAAGAATATACATTTTAATACGATCCAATATATTATTCTCCTTTACATTTCTCGTCATGGTTTGCGAATTCACTTGAAATTACATTTTAGATATGGAATCACATCACTGTAGTAACGAAGTAAATTGTGACAATATTAAATATTCCATTCAGGGATCACAAGCATATATAAACCTGTGATTTTATGAGGGAGAAGAGAAAACAAAACTCAGCATGTTTGTTGGTGTCAAAGTAAAAGAAAAATACAATTTGTCGTAGCAAATAAATGGCTTGTGCATTTCCCTGATAAGAGGAGTTGTCAGCTTCGAATATATTACAAATATGATATAGAAAGAAAGAAAATAATAGATGGTAGGAAAGAAAGGAAGTAAGAAAAGGAATAAAAATGTACTCAGGAGTGTTTGCTGGCCAGTTATAGAGATTCAGTTCCAAAGTAAAAGACAAATTTACTTCTGGAATTACATGAATATGGATGATACTGATAGCGATAATATTGAGATCAAAAGAATATTACCTGGCGACAGCTGAATGTGCATTAGACTACGTGTTAGGTTTGAATACTTTAACATAGACATGCTCACACATGTATCTATATGCACCCGCATAAATGTGTATATATTACTAATAATACGTGTACGAACATACAAACACATTTATATATGCGAATGTGTGTGCATGTAAGCATCTCTCTTGGAAGTAATATCGCTGATTTCTCATTTCTTTCTGTATGTATACGAAGGTGTATATGTATGTGTATGTCAATTGAATTAACGTGATTGATAGAAATTAGACATATCAGTTATGTGCCAGAATCAGATTGCCGTTTAAATGTTTTGTTTGAATGTGTCGGTTAGCGTGACATT